>NW_015386615.1:892618-948059 GCF_001527695.2 Protobothrops mucrosquamatus | reverse complement strand
GTTAATTTAAAATTATATTAAAACCCAGCTAAAAATTTCCCCTAGGCCAGTCCCGCTTGCTGAAATAGCCATGTCTTAAGGGCGCGGCGGAAGGAAGGAAGATCAGGGATCACCCTGATCTCTGGGGGTAGTTCGTTCCACAGGGTGGGAGCTCCCACAGAGAAGGCCCTCCCCCTTGGGGTCGCCAGCCGGCACTGTCCGGCTGACGGCACCCTGAGGAGACCCACTCTGTGGGAGCGTACTGGTCGATGGGAGGTAATCTGTGGCAGAAGGCGGTCTCGGAGATATCCAGGTCCGATGCCATGGAGCGCTTTGAAGGTGATAATCAACACCTTGAAGCGCACCCGGAAAGCCACCGGCAGCCAGTGCAGCTCGCGCAGTAACGGTATTACATGGGAGCGACGAGTCCCTCCCAACACTGCCCGCGCGGCCGCATTCTGGACTAACTGGAGCCTCCGAGTGGTCCTCAAGGGGAGCCCCATGTAGAGAGCGTTGCAGTAGTCCAGGCGGGAGGTGACAAGGGCATGAATGACTATGCGCAAGGCGTCCCGGTCAGTCTTGTCAGTCTTTCATCACCTACTGATGACAAGCAGAGAACATATAGAAGTTAGGGATGTACTTTGGGTCCTTTCTTTGTCTGTTGTGTTTTTATTGTGCTCTTAGTCCAAAGGTTTCCATATAACTCTCTTTTATCTCACTTCCCTAGCCTCTGCATGCACATACATAAACACACGTATATGTTTTGACTATCCACCTGGTAGGATTTGGATGGTGCCAGGTTTCCCTTATCGGTATCATGTGTTTCCTTAAATACATCTCCTGTCTGTTCTCATTATTAAATCTGCTTCCTTAATCATTGCTCAGACCAGACTCCTGTTCTCAGGAATGATAACATAGACCAGGGGTAGGCAACCTTGGCTCTTTTATGACTCGTGGACTTCACAGCACAGCTGGCTCAGGAATTCTGGGAATTGAAGTCCACGAGTCATAAAAGAGCCAAGGTTGCCTACCCCTGACATAGACAGGCAAAAGGCTTTAGTCTTCAACGGGGAGGTTAGAACTTAATTGGGAAGTGATTCCAGGACTGTTTAGTTTTTGAAGAGAACAATTCTTCTGGAAGCAGGAGGGGTAGAGGCCATACTCCAGGTCTGCTTCTTGCTCTCTGTGATTTCATTGCATTGCTCACATTTGCTTTGCATTCTGGGCTCTGCTCGTCAGAGTTTAAGACGACACACTGTGCTAAGGTGGCAAGCAGAACTTCCTGTTCCACCTGTGAAGAGGTCAAGGACAGCAAGGGAAGCAGGCAGGCGGGATAACTGCATGTGTGCAGCAATGACACTATGCATAGCTCCATTCCCCCTGAATGCTAGCAGGATATAATCAAAAAAGTCAAGGTGCAGTGGTGTGATCAATGTTCCAACTGTTTTTTGCCTGCTGTGGCATGATCACACCGTTTATGGCTGCCATCCTGCCTTTTTTTTTTTTATAATACCCAGTGAACACCCCTGCCTTCTTCTATTCCAGTTTTGTGTGATGAGGACTCAGAGATAAGTAGCATCAGTCCCAATGCCCGAGAAGCAGGATGACACTTCTTAGGAGATTCTCCTCATTAGGAGCAACTTGTAATGACCTTATTTGGCTAACAGAATCTCCTTTTCACCATCCCAAATGGGGCAGACTTCCTTTCTCTGCTGAAGAAGTATATATGCTTCTAAAAAAAACCCAGCATTTTAGACTTTGGATCTCAAGGGGATGCATGAAGTTGGCACCCCAGCCAAAAATATTGGAGGAGGAAGATGCAAATCCTGCAATTTCAGTTCCTGTATGGCCTATTGCATGCCTTCTAGATTGGTCTGCGGCTCAGAGTAGGGAAGCATTCAGGTCACATCCTTCATCTCTGCCCGTAATGGCAGGATTTATGCAAATGCAATGTGAGAGGCAATCTTCAACTAGGCTGATTTAATTTCCTTCATCTGCACAAGGAGATCCAAATATGCTCTCGGCATAAACTCAGAAATGATACCATAGCTGAATGTAACAGCAATAGGCTGAGTTGCTGCTTGGAAATGTTTATAGAAAAGGGCTGCTAAAACGATGCTCTTCAAGTTTTATCCAGTTGCCAGTTTTTCAAGATTTTCAGGAGAGAAAGGAATTGCACAGAAAATGATTTTCCTTGCAATCTTCCAGAAACTCTGCTTGCTTTATCTCTAAGGTGAAGGCTGGTCGGAATTTTCAGAAGGGAAATGAGAAACACGAAGCTGCTGCTTAGTCGTGCATAGATGTGATCCAGATTTATGGCCAAAGTAATTATATACTCTATACTCCTTAGAGTAGGAGGCCTTGGTGTGGGTGACTCATTCTCTTATCACTTAACAGTTGGACTACCTATGTTTCCCCAAAAATAAGACTGGGTCTTATTTTTTTTTTGCCTCCAAAAGAGGCACCAGGTCTTACTTTTGGGGGATGTCTGACTCCCCTCCGGCACCGATAGCCCCAACCAGCCGGTCCACTTCTTCTTGGGCTGAAGGAGCAGCTTCATGCTGCAGCTGCACTCCAGCCTGCATTTTGCAGTCAGGTCTTTCCAGAAGGCCTCTGCAGATGAGTACCGAGCTATGCATTCAATCCATAGCTCAGTCCTCAGTTGCAGGCCTCTTGAAGAACCGAGCTATGGATTGAATCCATAGCTCGATTCTTGGCTGGAAAGGCCTCTGACTGCAAAATGCAGGCCTGGCTGCAGAAGACGCCGCAGAAGAAGTGGGCCAGCGAGGAGAGGCCTAGCTGCAAGGTAAGTGGGTGCGGAGCGCATGGGGCAGATCCACACTCCCCGTTCCCGCCCTAGCTTGATTTTTAGGCGTGCGCCTCGCCCCAAAACTAGGACTTATTTTTGGAGTAGGGCTTATATTAGGCCCACTCCCAAAAATCAAGCTAGGGCTTGGTTTCGGGGTAGGTCTTACTTTCAGGGCAACAGGGTATTGCTGCAGTGAGTTTTACATGGGGCTGCCTTTGAAGACTATCGGCAAACTGCAATTGTTACAAAACATGGTAGCCCAGTTACTAGCCAGTTAGTGTTGCAACCACCATGCAGTACAGTTTCATGGGTGTTGTCCTGGTTGCCAAGAGATTCAAGGTCCAAATGCTGGTTTTGACTCATAAAACCTTACATGGCTTGACTCCTAGGTATCTCTAAAGTCTGCTCATCCTGTTCTTTCAGTTCTGGTGATGTTTTGGGTCTTCCCTCTCTGATAGAGATTTGGTGGCAGGGATTCTCCATTACACCCTTTTGGATAGCCTTCTTCTGGAGACCCAATTGGCTCCAAATGATTGGCATTCAGAAAAGCAGAAACAATGACCGTATTTCACGGAATCTTAGGGTAGTGCCTGCTATGTTGCTCAGGGATAGGAACTCCCTGTTGGCTGTTAATAGTGATTTGTATTTTATCTTTGAAGCGGGTAAACTTTTAATTGTATTACAGATCATTTTAGGGAATGAGATTCGTAGCTGTATTATGTTGTTGTCCTTTTTTGTATGCCTGGAATCATTTTGGAGCATGGCAGCAGAGTCAAATTGTAACAAATTAATGTTATGTGCTGCTTATGTGCACATTATCATAATGGAGTACATGGGGAGCTTTAAAGCAGTGAGGACCATCAAACTCAAAGGACTGGCTGTTGAAGCAGAGTTTGCTCAAAAGCTCAGGCAGACCTGTGGCATATTAAGTGATCCATCTCCAACTCTATGCATCTTACTCCATGTGAAATATCTACCTCCATATGCAAAGCAGATGTGTCAGAAAGATTGTTTCCAATCATGTACAGGGACTATGCTCCATGAGGTGCATTTAAATAATATTCTCATGCTCCATGCCAAAAAAACCTGAATTTTTGAGGTAGCTCTTCCAATAAGGATTTGATTGCTTATCAGAGGTGATCACGTGGCTTATTAATGTGTGGCTTCTTTCTAAAGTGAAAATCCAGTTAATTTTATAGCTGTTTCCCAAATGCTTTAAGCTGATGGAATGTCCAGTTTTGCTATGTTGTTTTTGCGTTCCTCTGTTGCCATCAAGGGGCAATGTTTACTTTTGTTACCACAATAAAATTCATGCCTTCTTTAGAAAGTTAAAAAGAGTGAAAGGAATTGTGACTCCTTAAACTTCACCATTGCTTTTCTTTCTTTCTTTCTTTCTTTCTTTCTTTCTTTCTTTCTTTCTTTCTTTCTTTCTTTCTTTCTTTCTTTCTTTCTTTCTTTCTTCTTTCTTCTTTCTTTCTTTCTTTCTTTCTTTCTTCTTTCTTCTTTCTTTCTTTCTTTCTTTCTTTCTTTCTTTCTTTCTTTCTTTCTTTCTTTCTTTCTGTGTAGTGGACAGAAGCCCAAGTCCAATATGAAATATGTGGATCAGAAAAGCCAAGCTGGATCTGCAATAAACTCCTCACTCCTTGACAGGTCTGCTTTCTTCAGGGTTTCAGTCAACCAGCTATTTCATCTCCTGAATATTGAGACACTGTACCAAGACAATTCTTTCCCCACAAATTCTTTTGTGAATTTCTTTTCGAACCAACATTCTGGGTTTCCTGAAGTGCACATACCACATTTATTCTTTACCAGGTTAATTGGTGGCTGATTTCCCCCCACCCCACCCCACTTTTCGAGTAACTTGTACATTGTTGAAAGAGCCATGCAAACTTTGAGGTCACCCTGCATGGCATCCCTCCCTCCTGTTGCTCATTGTACCTCTTCTGCTTCCAATCTAGTTGGCATGGGAGGCGCTTAGCTTGCTATTACATTTGCCACCAGAACTAATTAAAAATCAAAGGTTGCTTTTGTTCCTTGACAAAATCATCTAACATTTTCTCTATGCTATTATTGTTCAATCACAACACCAAGTCCAATGAGCAGAGGAGGTCCAGCAAAGACTGGATACAGCAGCAGATAGTAGCATTGGCAGAGTTACATAGGTAGTCTTCTACTTACAACAATTAGTTTAGTAACTGTTCAAAGTTACAGTGGCATTGAAAAAAAGTGACATATGACCCATCTTTGCACTTATGACCACTGCAGCATCCCCAGGGTCATGTGATCAAAATTTAAGCGCTTGGCAACTGGCATGTAATTATGATGGTTGCAGTGTCTTGGTGTCATGTGATCACCATTTGCAATCTTTTTAACTAGCTTCCGACAAGCAAAGTGTCAAGGTTGAATGGCTAAGATGCTTGCTAACCTCTGTTGCTATTCAACTTGCAATAGAAACAGGGGGGAGGAAGAGCCACGGAAAGAAGCCATCCATAGACTGTGAGACCAGTGGTGGGATTAAAATACGTGAACAACCGGTTCTCTATGTGGATGCCGCTTTCGGAAGTCCATTCTGGGCCTGGGCAACAAAAAAATAGCTACCGGTTCTGCCGAACTGGTGCGAACTGGCTGAATCCCACCACTGCATGAAACACAAAAGTCACAAAACCAGGTGTCTGAGGGAGAAGTGGATCATTCCCATAACAAACTGAAGAGATGTGATTGGGCAACATGAACATTTGGTGGGTGGAGGTTATGAAAAGCTATTGTTAACTAGCTAGATTTTTGCATGGGAAAACTAGAGTTGATTTTGCTTCTTCAGTGCCAGATGTGTATTCAATAAAGTTTATGTCTTATAGCACCTCAAGACCATAGAGTTTCTTCAATATTGAATTCGCTAGCCGGACAGTTGACACAAAGTCAATGAGGGAAGCTAGACTCACTTAACCATGCAATTCACTTAACAACTGCAGTGATTTGCTTAATGACCATGGCAAAAAATGTCATAAAATCAGGCATGATTCACTTAACCATCTTGCTTTAGCCATGGAAATTCTGGTCCTAATTGTGGTTATAACTTGAGGACTATCTGTACTGCTTACAAACATGCATAGGATGTGTCCTTTTTTCATTGGTTTACTGTCGTTGTACGATTAAATTTACATTTTTTGTATATATAAAGGTTTCTCTATGTGGTCAGTTAAAAGGCTGATAGGCCACTTCTCCATCCTACAATATTCTGACATACTTACTGAATTATAAACTTTTATAAACTTTTGGCTTAGACAAAGTTAAGAATAAAGTAAAAATGCTTTCACTTTGAGCTTGACTCCTGAAGACTATAGAAAACAACCATTCAATTTTCTTGATAGCAATACAGAAGTAATTTGCCACTGATATTTTTCTATAATACGGACAGAAGCTGTGAAATAACTTCAATAGGATATAGTCATCTAAATTAATGCAATTGCCTTGAATTATTATAAACAGAACTAAGACCACAATGTTCTTAAGGAAACTGATACTCCACAACTAAAAATAGACATTAAAGCATAAGACATCTGATGACAAAAGGCCAAAATGACTGCCTACATCTACAGGAAATTTCAATACTTGAAACGAAAACGGGAAAGAGCATTATGGGAGAATTGCTGAAATGTTCAGAGCAATCATTAGCGTTTTCAGATGCTGATCAGAACAAAAAAAAAAGAAAGTGATTTAACAGCATTGTATCTTGAAAATAATCTCTCCTCAGTTCCTTTCCTATCATGAAATTGCATGAAAAATTGCAAATATTGCAAACTTCTACAACCACTGTTTCTCTTTTTTAAATAGGTTGGTCAACCAATTGACTAGTCAACCCAAAGCAGGAGTTTTCAGACAGTTTCATGTAATGGGATCTTTTAAAAAAATAATAATGGAACCCTGGATCTGTTAAATGACAGCCATGGAGATTTTTTTTATCTATAGGATAATGATGATGATGATGATGATGATGATGATGATGATGATGATAATAATAATAATAATAATAATAATAATAATAATAATAATAATAATAATAATAATAATAATAATAATAATAATAATAATAATAAAGTTGGAAGGGACCTTGGAGGTCATCTAGTCCAACCCCCTGCTCAGGCAGGAAACCCTATACCATTTCAGACAAAGGGCTGTCCAGTCTTTTCTTAAAAACTTCCAGTGTTGGAGCATTCACCGCTTCTGGGGGCAGGTTGTTCCACTGGTTAATTGTTCTAACTGTCAGGAAGTTTCTCCTTAGTTCTAGGTTGCTTCTCTCCTTGATTAGTTTCCATCCGTTGCTTCTTGTCCTGCCTTCAGGTGCCTTGGAAAATAGCTTGACTCCATCTTCTTTGTGGCAACCCCTGAGATATTGGAATACTGCTATCATATCACCCCTTCGTCCTTCTCTTCATTAAACTAGATATACCCAATTATAGCAACCGTTCCTTATATGTTTTAGCCTTCAGTCCTCTAGTCATCTTTGTTGCTCTTCTCTGTACTCTTTCTAGAGTCTCAACATCTTTTTTACATCGTGGTGACCAAAACTGGATGCAGTATTCCAAGTGTGGCTTTACCAAGGCATTGTAAAGTGGTATTAACACTTCACGTGATCTTGATTCTATCCCTCTGTTAATGCAGCCTAGTACTGCCTTTTCAATTATTTCTTTAAAAAATGCTCTAGGTGACTTTCATCTCATGATCTCGTGGAACTGTAGGGTTCTGTGGAAGACAATTTCAAAAGCCCTGGCAAAGCTCTGAAATTGAGTAGCCTGTTCCTGGTTTAATACATCTAACTGAATGGTCACTTCTGCAACCTGTTTGATGAGGCTTTCCCCTTCCCTTCCTTTTCCCATGAAATATTCTTAGGTAGTTTACGGTTCCTGCATTAATCCCCATAGCAAAACCACTTTGTCAAATTCCAGCTCTTCCGGCATGCTTATCCATCAGTGGCATATCAGTCAGACAAATCTGGATGGCCACTAAATGGCATCGGCCAAGAGATACAAAGCATTCCCTTTGCTCCCATCTAGTGGCCAAATAAATGACCAGCCAACTCACAGTTATAAGGAATATAAAAATGTTCCATTGGTATGAGTAAAACTGGGGGGGAAAGGGCACAATTGCAGTGCCTGGGTTAATCAGAGCACTGGACATATCAGTCGGAGAAGGTATTTCATCTGGTGGATGATGTTGGCTAGAGCAGGGACTTCAGAGAAAGGAACCACCACCAGTCATGTTCATTGGTCATGTGGTGCATTAATGCTGCATAGACAACAGTACAGCCTGGACTCATTTTGGGTGCAAGCTAGGAGTGTGCTGGAGAAGAGGGCAAGATTTAGGGCAGCATGTTTTCCTGCCAGCTCTGGGAGAGAAGCACAGCAAAGCAGCTGCATGGAAGTGAACTAAGTGCATGAATGAACTCCTACCACTCAGTGGGAGCTGAGAGACTTCTCAGATGTGTAATGGTGACTCTCAGTTGAAAATAAACAAAAAATGGGAGGGGAAGATCAGATGGAGTCTCCTGGAATTCTAAATCAGAACATTATGTGCTACAATATTTTGGTATAAGTCTCATATCATTCCTAGGGTTAGTACTTGAAAGTTCCCACCTGTCCCCACTTACATATTGTTGAAAACTGCACTCCATCTGCTATACACTGACATTATTTATCTTCTATAGCACTCCCTGTACTGTTATAAAAGCCAAAAATTAAGTATTTTATTAAAGATATATTGGTATAATTAGCATTGTCCTAATATATTTTTCCAAGAGTTCAAGAAAAATCTCCCAGGGAGGAGGAGGAGGAGGAGGACATTATTTTGAGGAGGAGATGCAACTAGATGTGGAAGATGTACTCCCATTTTATGTGATCCACATAAAAACTAAGTTGTCTAGGTTCCGACTAATGGACTCAAACAAATCAGAACTCCGAGGCTTGACGTTTCCTCAAAGCACATGTTTATTGGATACATAACATCGGCACGGTCAAAAGTGAAACCAACTCTAAACTTTCCCCTCGGGAATTCAATGTAACTAAATGTAGCACTGCCTTCCCCCTACTATGCTATTGATCACACTATCCAATGAGGGCAATTGGCGGGCTTTGTGACATTTCTTCTCTCCACCTTCCAGCACCTGTGGGAATGACCTTGGTTCCCATGGGATCGCTCTGTGTTTAGTCCAGCAATCCTTTCAGTTTCTTCCCCCCCTTCCTCCCAACCTGTGTGGCAATGGAGAATGAGAAAGATGACTTCAGCCAGGTTCGCTTCAGAAGTTGACGTAAGTGTTGCAATCTATAATGAAGTAAAGAAAAAAAATGGACCCACATTCCATAAAACATAGTTTGGTCTTCTGCATTTCCCACATTGGTGAACATATATTCTCCTGAAACTCCCCTCATCCATTGACCCTGCTGAATGGGGATGATAAGAAATATCTGGGGACATGAGGGTGATTTGCACGGAGGTCAATTGGAAACGAGAAGCCTCCCTCTCCTGCTAAATGATTTGACTCTTGAGGCCTTTAGACCTGAGGATATGGTCACATCTTCAAATAACTATTTATTTACACCTCCACTTTCCCCCTTAAAGAAATAAAAACAAAATAAAACAGCAAAGAATAGGACAGAAAATATTTTTCATAGCTGGATACAACTGTGGGATTCTAACTCCCACTCCATGAACAGAGGCACAATGATATTTTATTGAAAGATTGGGAGACAGTTCTTCATCCATAACAATTTCATCAGGGGGTCATTATTTGTATACACATTATACTGAGCAAAATTACATACAGAAATGTACATAATGAGAAATGGGGACAATAATGAATATAAAGTTCCATATTAATAGTTGAAAGCGGTTGCAAAAACAGACACAAATGAAGAACAGAATGAAACGAAGATTGATCTGGAAAAATTAACCTTTAAAAAACAAAACAAAACAATGCACCAAATGGAGTTCTATTAAGGGTGATTGCAACTCAAGGAGGAAGAGCAAAGTAGGCAGTGATTGATTTGGCTTCTAGCTGTGATAAACTGACAAGGAGTTTGAAAGCTCAGTGACTCATTTACTTAATGTACAAAATGCTACATGCTGGGGTTTTTTTTCCCCTTCTTGAAAAATTCATTCTTTTCCTAGTTCTTAATTCATCCCAAAAAGAAAAACAAGAGTAGCCTTACCCCAGTGTATTTCAACTTTAGCAAGTTTAAGATGTGTGGACTTCAACTCCCAGAATTCCCCAGCCAGTCATGCTGGCTTAGGGAATTGTAGGAGCTGAAGTCCACACATTTTAAAGTTGCCAAGGTTGAGAAATACTGCCCTAGCTATATGGTTGTACTGCAAATTCAAAGGCATTTGAATCAATCCCTTATTGATTGTCACCCATCACTGCTTGCTGGATCCAAGCCTTCCTTTCCTTTTTCCTATCACACTGCAGGGGACTGCGCAGTACACATTTTCCTCTGCCGTTGAGCAGAGAATAAATGAATTTAGATGACCGTCTAGATCAGTGTTTCTCAACCTTGACAATTTTAAGGCTGTGGAATTCTGGGAGTTGAAGTCCACATGCCTTAAAATTGTCAAGGTTGAGAAACACTGGTCTAGATTCTAGAACAGGGATCTTCAAACTTGGCCCTTTTATGACGTGTGGACTTCAACTCCCAGAATTCCTCAGCCATAAAAGGGCCAATTTTGAAGACTCCTGTTCTAGAAAAAATACTGACTCATAAAGTTTCTTTTCCATCATGGGATATCAGGGTTGCCTGGTCAGGTTTAATTTGTGCCCTAGTTCCAAAGTTCTCAGCCTCAACATCATGTCTGTTTCATGGCTTCTTCAAAGGGGACATGCAGGTGGATTCTCTCCATGACTAGTTTGCTGATTATAAGAGCAGATCTCCATAACTTTTAATTGCTCACAATTCCTTATACCAGGGACAAAAGAAATGTGATCTCAACTTCAATTCCCAGCAGCCCTTGCTAGATGGGCAACAGCAAAGGATAATGAAAATTATAACTCAAAAACATTTAAAGAGGCATAGTTACCTTCGATTCATATGAGGTCAGGGTCCTAATAGCTAATGCAGACACCTCTGCGCTTTCTGCTTGCTTCATTACTTGTATGGGCTACCCACCGTTTCTTGAGCGCAGGAACAGAGATGGTTCCCACCTTTTCCCAATCTACTCTTAATGCACCCCAACCCATGTTTCAAAGCTCGGCTCCGCTTCAAAACTATTGCTCTAGCTCAGGGTTCTTCAAACATGGCCCTTTTATGACTTGTGGACTTGTGGACTTCAACTCCCAGAATTCCTCAGCCAGCATGCCTGGCTGAGGAATTCTGGGAGTTGAAGTCCACAAGTCATAAAAGGGCCAGGTTTGAAGACTCCTGTTCTGGCTGGAAAGCTATTATTTTCCATCCTGAGGCATCTTAAGCTCTTCTGGATGAATAGTCAACTGTGCTGCACTTTAGTCTAGCAACATCCGCTGCACTGATTGGCTACAATGCCTAGCACATCTCCTCCCTTCCAGTGACTGGTTCACGTCCTGTATCATCATTTTATCCTGGATTGCCATAGTCTCATCTGATCAGCAAATGTGCTTTCCCTCCTCTTCTAATAGATCCAGTACTGCTCACTAATTTCCCTGGAGCACAGTAAAATCTTCTAGTCAATTCCCCCCCCTCACTTTTCTGTCAGGATATTTCTGTCCAACCCATACATCTCTTAGTGGGCACCCTTTCAGGTCTGCCCTGGCTAAGTGAAGTGTATCCTCCTTTTCTTCCCACTCTGTGCCCACTCTACTATAATGGTTCTCTATGTCTTAAAAACATGTCCCCAAAATTTTAAGTTGCAACACAATGTGTTGGAGGAAGAAAGGTATAAACCTCCAATCAATGTTACTCCTTTGCTTCTATGAACCTGAACCATTAGCTTTTCGTTGTCGCAAAGTTTCTAAGCATTTAAAGTGGAACAAAGGAATGAAGGAACAACTGTTCCTTTTGCTTTTATCACTGGAGCACCAGAGAAGGGGAAAAGGGGAATGTGGGAGAGCAATGTGAAGGCATCTGTGTATGTGCCATCTCGGAAAGCAAAGGAAACGAATTGGGATTAATGAGGAGGAAAGTGTCTCTTAAACAAAAAAGGGCAGGGAAGACTCACCCACACGGGGCCTCTGGTCAGCCTGCATGGATTGGAAGGGCGGGAAACGGGGGAAGGATCATACATAGTGAAGGCTGAGCACCAACTGGCCCCATTGCCAATCCATTGCATTCCAGACAGGAATTTCTTGAGTCACTTTGCGAAAGAAGCAGGAGCAGCATAGGAGACAAATTGTTCTGGTTGCGGTGCAGAATTGCCCTGAAAGAGTCCTAGGGCAGGGCATGCAATAAACCCTGTCTGATTCTGATTCTCATTCAGCCTCAGCCCCTCCGATAAAGACAGAAAGATAGAAAAGCCCCAAGCAAGCAGTTAAAGAGGGCATTTCCTTTTTCCTCATTATTATGCTATAATTTGTAGCAAGTCCTTACAAGACAAGGGGGGAGGAGGAGAAGTAAAAACAGCAGTGGGAGAGAGAGAGGGAGAGAGAGAGAGAGAGAGAGCACTTCCAGCTACTGATAAAAAAATGATAAAACAATTCCACTCTCATCAGAGCACATCTTTCGTCTTCACTATTTTTATCTTACTTCATGAGTTGATCATTATTGTTTTCACATCTCCTCCCAACTCATGTCTTCTTTATTTATTTACTGAGCTACTGCTGTTTCTGGCTATATTTTCCTTGTTTATTTGGCCCAGATACAAGCGATTTGAATCCCTAATCCGTTTACTTGAATTGCAAATAATTTCCTGTATGTTTTTTTCCCCATGCAAAAATGCATTAGAAATGTTATACGTGCATTCAATATCATGCCCAAGTGCCTTTCCTCAGCAGGCAATCTGAAAGAAGATGCTGCATTATTTCACTTGGGAATAATGTTTGTTTCCTGTCTTGATACACTAGGTTAGGAAGTCAGTGCACCTAATTTGTAATTAAAGGGGTCTGTATATAGTAGGAAGATATAGAACAGACATGTCAAACATAAGGGGCCGGATGCGAAGTGGTTTCATGCGGCCCGCGAAGCCATTCTGCTGCTGCGCGAGCTGCACTGGCTGCCTGTGGCCTTCCGGGTGCGCTTCAAGGTGTTGATTATCATCTTCAAAGCGCACCATGGCATTGGACCTGGTTACCTCCGAGACCGCCTTCTGCCACAGATTGCCTCCCACCGGCCGATACGCTCCCACAGAGAGGGCCTCCTCAGGGTGCCGTCAGCCAGACAGTGTCGGCNAGATAGAAAAGCCCCAAGCAAGCAGTTAAAGAGGGCACTTCCTTTTTCCTCATTACTATGCTATAATTTGTAGCAAGTCCTTACAAGACAAGGGGGGAGGAGGAGAAGTAAAAGCAGCAGTGAGTGAGTGAGTGAGTGAGTGAGAGAGAGAGAGAGAGAGCACTTCCAGCTACTGATAAAAAAATGATAAAACAATTCCACTCTCATCAGAGCACATCTTTCGTCTTCACTATTTTTATCTTACTTCATGAGTTGATCATTATTGTTTTCACATCTCCTCCCAACTCATGTCTTCTTTATTTATTTACTGAACTACTGCTGTTTCTCGCTATATTTTCCTTGTTTATTTGGCCCAGATACAAGCGATTTGAATCCCTAATCCGTTTACTTGAATTGCAAATAATTTCCTGTATGGTTTTTTTTCCATGCAAAAATGCATTAGAAATGTTATACGTGCATTCAATATCATGCCCAAGTGCCTTTCCTCAGCAGGCAACCTGAAAGAAGATGCTGCATTATTTCACTTGGGAATAATGTTTGTTTTCTGTCTTGATACACTAGGTTAGGAAGTCAGTGCACCTAATTTGTAATTAAAGGGGTCTGTATATAGTAGGAAGATATAGAACAGACATGTCAAACACAAGGCCCGGGGGCCGGATGCGAAGTGGTTTCATGCGGCCCGCGAAGCCATCCTGGAAACAGTGAGGGAACGACCCCCGCTGCCTTGGCCCTGGCCCAGACCAGCTGGGAGCCAATGTACAATTTTGTGGTGGCCATCTTGGCACTTGCCCCAGTGGACCATGCCTTGGCACTTGCCCTGGTCCCACCCCCTTCTGCCAGAGACCCTCAGATCTGTCCCACTCCTGCCCAGGCCCTCACAGGCACCCTTGACGCGAATGATGTAGAGGTGGCCACGCCCACCGAGTAGGCCACACCCACTCCATCCACGCCCACCCAGTAGGCTGCACCCACTCTGGCCACACCCACCCAGCCCCCCAAGGGCAACCTCAATGCTGATGCGGCCCTCAGTGAAATTGAGTTTGACACCCCTGATATAGAAGATCCCTTTAATTACAAATGCGTTCTATCTTCCTATTGTATCAAGGCAGGAAACAAAACAAGATCCAAGCGTAATGTGCAGTATTTTCTTTGTCATTTATATTCCTTTGTCGTATGTGTGTGTGTGTGTGGGTATACAGCCATTGCCAATTAGAATGAACATAAATAGATGTAAAAAGTAAGAAGCCTTTTTTTAGTACTACAACAAAAACTGGAACAGCACCAGCAGCCTTTCATATTTAAAAACAAACAACAAAACAGATTGATTTAGAAATGACAAATACAAGGGACAACCATTCAGAACTGACAGAGAACTTTTCAGATTTCCCTGAATTCTTGACTCATACATAGTGGTGGGATTCAGCCGGTTCACACCACTTTGGCAGAACTGGTAATTTTTTTGTTGCCCAGGCCCAGAATGGACTTCCGGAAGTGGCATCCACACAGACAACCGGTTTTCACATATTTGAATCCCACCACTGCTCATACATGTAAGATTAGGATTGTGCTTTGAGCTTTAATGGGTCACGTATCAAAAAATACCAAGACAGTGGTGGGATTCAGCCAGTTTGCACCACTTTGGCAGAACTGGTAGCTAATTTTTTGTTGCCCAGGCCCAGAATGGACTTCCAGAAGTGGCATCCACACAGAGAACCCGTTGTTCACATATTTGAATCCCACCACTGCACCAAGATGCTCCAAACAGGTGTCTGTCCCCAAGAGCTTACAATTCAAACTGCACAATATGCCTCCATTAACTGCATATTGCAACTAAGCCATGCAATTAGTGTTGCGGTAATTAGGAGAGTTTATTTAATGTGGTAAATTGCCCCATTCTCTGAACATACATTTATTGCCTCTTTGGCTGCTTTTAGACCCTTTTAAAGGCATAAATAACACGGTTCCTCTTTTAAACAGATTAATTTCCCTGCACTGCAACTTTTTCCCATCTCCTCTTACAATTTTGTTTGTACCTATTTGTAACCTTCAGTGCTCACCATGTACCACAAATCTTTCTCTCTTTTGATGTTTACTCAAGCCTTAGCAATGCATCACAGTTGCCCTTGGGCATCTCGCCCAGCACATGAAAAGCTTTTGCCGGGATAGGCACCTAGATCTTGTGTAATCCCAGAAAAGTGTGTGTGTAAGTGTGTGCTTTGTTGTCTTGACTGTGGGTTATCTCAGAGCTCATGTAATGTAAAAAAAAAAAACCCGCACAACATAATTAAATGTCAATTCCGTTTGTCTCTTTATTGAAAGTAGTCTTACTGCTCAAAGGCAAAATAGATGTTAAGATCATATTGAGGCTACAGAAACAGTGGGAATATGCCTTTACAATGAGACAGGAAAGCTGGATCTCTTCAGATGTTCCTGAGGCACAATTCCCAGTGCTGACCTTACTATGGACCGGACGCTATCCTTACTAGGATTTTGCAGTGCTTTAGACATGGTTGACAAGTGGTACTGTGGAATCTCTGACTCCTCAAAGCAGCCATGTCTATTTCCAGAGTTGCAGTTGTTGCAGAATGACTTTTCCTGCAATACACAATAGTGGGGAAAAAATGCAGCTGCTTTAATGAGTTGCAATCAGGTGCTGGCTTCAGGCTTTTGCTTGTCCCAGAAGACCTCTTCCTAATTGAATCAGAAGCACTCACAATCTTAACAAATCAACAATGTCTAGAAGAATGTCTTAGAACAATTAATCAGTTGAATGATTTGCCTCCAGAAGTTGTGGGTGCTCCAACACTGGAGGTTTTTAAGAAGAGATTGTACAGTTATTTGTCTGAAATGGTTTAGGGTCTGCTGCTTGAACAGGGGGTTGGATTAGAAGACCTCCAAGGTCCCTTCCAACTCTTGTTATTCTGTTAAGGCTCAAAATTTTGTTCTCCACCCCCTGCTTTAGCAATAAAAGAAACTACAGAAAACTATTTTGTTAAATGATGTACCGGTATGTAGTTTATTTAGGATAGAGGACTGATCGAAAGCCAGCAAAGGATAGGATGACGCTATCTCCCTCATGCCATACACAAGCTGATTGTGCTAGGAGTTGAATCTTACCTTAATAATAGCAAAATGTATAAAGAAATCTGATAAATATCATTTTCAATAGCTTAATTTCTTGCTTAGGCCCGTTTTGCTTTTCGGCTTCTCTCTGTGACACAGGCGCCAAATTTGTTTGCTCCTCCAAATGTACTCACATTTTCTTTGCTGTTGTCATCACTGTCCCTTTGTTTGCCTTTAATCTGCTCAGCAAATCAGGCATAAAAGTGAGCAAACAGTGTTTTATCATTCAGAGGGTAGGAAAACAGAAACAAACAGTGAAAACAACCGAATAGCAAGGTGAAGGGACAACCAGATCCGGCAATGATCCTATTGAATCAAAAGGCTTGACAGGTGCCCCGAAGTAGAAACTGTAATTTCTACTGTGTAATTTGGCCTTGCCCCAAATGCTAGACAGGATTATCCAAGGGTAATCTGAGGATGCAAATTATTTTATGGCAAGATTTGACTGAAGTACTTGGACTAAAACTGTCACAAGCCCAGCAGATAGGAATGCTAGATATTGTAGACCAACATCATGTGCTGTTTGCTTTAGCTGTTTTGCTTTGCACATCTCAATCTCCTTTCACTGTGGGAAGGTATTAAAGTTGTCTCTCCAAATGACTGAGACTAATGTACTACATTTTGTATCCTGCGTCCATCAAGGAATTCACTCTGGAATTTACAGCTGGTCCTCAAGTTAGGGCCAGAATTGAGAGCGGAATCCCATCACTAAGTGATGCAGTTGGAGACTGCAATGTCATGTGACCATATCACTTAGTGATGGCACTTCCTGCAGTCCTGGTTGCTGTTGTAACCTCAACCCACATGGGTTGTTAAGCAGGAAGTGGTGGAAGTCTTAGGTAAGGTGCACGGAGTGCCATGTGGGGGTGGGAGAGGCTAGAGAGGGATGGCGCAGAATGCACATGAATGGGGAATTGGAAAGCGCACTGCAGTGAACTCAGAAAGGCCAGGGAAAGAACACACTGTGGCTCAGGGGGTTTGTGGTGCACCACAGCTCTGAGGCTTTTTGCAGACCCAGAATTGAGGCACATCAGAAGCCCCTTTGTGCTGCGTTGCACGAAGCCCAGCCCCAGTTCCAGAGCCATGGTGCACCAGGAAGTCCCTTTGCACTGCGTGAAGCCCAGCCACAGCCCAGCTTAGCAGTCTTGCATACAGCCATCATGCCCCAGGAAGCCCCAGATATCCCAGTCCGGTCCCAGCTACTGTCTCATCATCAGCAAGATCAAGAAGATGGCAAAGGTCAGCCGGGATGTCAGGGGCCGCAGGGTGCAGGGGCCCAAAAGGGCATAGATGGGGCAGCAGGCAGGTGGAGAGAGTTGAAATGCCATGCCGTTGCAAGTGTGGGCAGGCTGCCATGCACCCAAATTTTGATCCTGGTGCAGCAATGGCCATAGCTTTGGGAACTGGTCCAAAGTTCCTTCATTCAGCACCATCGTAACTTCAAATGATTGCTGAATGAATGGCCATAAGATGAGGACTACCGGTATTCTCGGAATAAGCTGTAAATTGAACAGATCCTAGAGCTCTCATGTAAGGGAGTTATGGAAGAAGCCAGGGAGATGAGTAAGCAAAGCCCTTTTACTGTAGATGTAGCATTATAATGCTCTGCAGATGCTTGAATTACTAACTCTAAATCCCTGATCAGTAGTTATGCTGGCTGGAGTTCCTTACTGCAATGCCAAAATGAGTGTGACCTAAAATTAGGAGGAAACAGAAATTAGTGAACAATGCAAGGCATAATAGTAAGAATTTTGCCTCTTTTATCATATGATTAAAGGCTGACAATTGGGACATTGTGATGACCTCAGGGATAAACTCCCAGTCATTCTCCTAACTTCCTGTGGCATGCATACAGTGATGGAATGACCATGTGCACATGTGAAACATGTCCTTTGAAGGAGAATTAGGGGAAATCCCCATCTCGGTCTGTGCAAGCTTTTCAGATGCTCTCTTGACCTGCGACAGATCTGTAGGGAAAGCCATGCAGAGGGAAAGGATTTGAATAGGGAAACAAGAGATTGTAGGAGCATGCTGTGTTCCCACCCGTTATGTGCTGCATGGCTTCCAGCTGTAGCATCCACAGGCAGCTTTTCAATGGTGAAAGATTACTGGATCCAATCTATATTCATGGATCACATCCTTTGCTGCTACGGGTAGAACTAATTGAGGGTTGGTCTTTCACCTGCTGGATTCTGAAACCTTAGTTAGCATGGATGAAGAGTCAGCAATACAGGCAGTTCTCGATTTATTGACCACCAAATTTATGTTGCTAAGTGAGACATTTGTTAAGTGAGTTTTGCCCCATTTTACGACTTACTTGCCACAGGTGTTAAGTGAATCATTGCAGTTGTTAAGTTAGTAACCTGGTTGTTAAGTGAATTTGGCTTCCCCATTGACTTTGTTTGTCAGTAGGCCTCAAAAAGCTGATCACAGGATCCTGGGACACTGCAATCGTCATAAATGTGAACCATTTGCCAAGCATCTGAATTTTGATCACATGACCATCGGGATGCAGCACTGGTCGTAAGTTGAAAAAACAGCCATGCCCCTTTTTTCAGTGCCGTTGTAACTTTAAGCGGTCACTAAATGAATTGTTGTAAGTCAAGGACCGCCAGTAATGGGATTTCTAGTTCAACAATATCTGGAGCACTGAAAGATTTCCGCCACAGAATGTGTCTTTTCAGGATTGTGTGAATGCCTCCCCTCTCCTGTATGAATTTAGACAACAACGATCAGAGGTTCTCTCTTCTATAAACAAAGGACAGTGTTATTATTTAATTTACTTAGTGTCCGGATTATTTCCCTGTTGCTGTACTAGAAAACAGGCAAAGAGTCGCAGAATAACTTTTCCAAATCCGAGAATCTCTAGATGGGTTGCATAGTTAGAGGGGAACCTCACACAGAGGTACAAAATTATTTGGACACTATGGAAACAGAAGAAGGGGTGCTTGAACTGGGACAGCATTCCAATTTTAGATATTTTCTCTGAATCAACCAGCGTTTCTTTTCACAGGAAGTTCTCAGTGTACCTTCACTGGAATATTGTTTATCATTGACTGATAAGACAATCCAATCAATGTTTGTTGGGAAATCATGTTTATTTAGCTCAATAACCCTCTACTCCCTGGCAAATACAAGTACATTTGTTGCATAAAGCCTAAACCAGCTGATCCTAACGTCTTCATATAGTTTAATTTTCACAATTGCCTTATCTATGAGTAATCCAGGGATTATCTATTTTTTCATAGTATTTTGGTTTAAAAAATTGAGAGTCAGCTTATCTGCGAATGGTCTTATCTGCAAGTGTTTTTTTTTAAAATACTCATATACCCCATAAATACCTGTGCATAAGCCCATCCACAAATAAGAAGAACCCATTTTGGGGGGGTGTATTTTGATACCTGAAATGGTATAAACGGAAGAAAATCATACAATCTAAAATAAGTACAGATATATTGGATGATATGTTGCTTGAGGGTGATCTGTTTTAATCAACTGTTCAGTATTCAATGTTTTCAAGTTTGGCATCAGTACAGGTACTGTATATTGTGCATGCACTTCTCTTTCAGTGAAATCTTGGCTGTAAGAATGTGGACTGTTCTTATAGGGGGTGTTTTGTTTTGTTGGGGGGGTTTATTGGTGCAAATATTTGCTGTTTGAGAGAACCAGTCTTTTTATTTGCTTCATTTGATGCCTATGTCTGCCTCCTTGCAAGCAACTCTGGATGGCTAACAATTTAAACAACAGCAATAATCTATATAAATAAAAATGTAAATGTTCGTTTCTTCAAAATCTTAAATCTCCGAAAGTTCTTCACCGATTGCTTTGAAATTTTGACACGATGTTGCATTCGAATACGCGCGTGTTTTTATATACCTACTATTATATAGATGTCACACCTGTGACAGGTAAAAACATGCTTGGATAATTATGTTGCGTGTTCTAGAGTCGGCAAACCAGACAATCTCTATATCTGCACAGACAATGGAACAACAAAAAATATTGTATACCCACAAGCATTGTGAAATTAAACATATTACAAATGTGTGCTTTCTCTTTTCTTTCTTTTCCATTTAACCAGACTGAGCCACAGCAACGCGTGGCCGGGTACAGCTAGTGAATAATAAAAAATTCAGAGAGGGAGAGAGACAGTTTTTAAAAAAGCATTCTGTCACACACACCTGTAGTGCTGGGGACTTAAATATTAACAATTGATGGCCCACTCAAATCTTGGTCTAAAGCCCTGGACCATCTTCAGGGCCTTTCTTAAGGCCATCAAAACCATGTGGATTTTGGAATGGGGTGGGGCTGGATTTCCTTAAGATAGAAGCAGAGACAGAGAAGACATGCTTCCTGGATCCTGCCACACTGAATAGATGGGATCTGGCACAAGCCAACCTATTATGACTAAATTATTCCAATTCAGAGTTAAATTATAACGGTTAATAAATTCAGGGTTCTTATCTTTCCCAGTATTTCTGCTGATCAAAGTACTACTATTTGTGCAATCAGTTGGCACTATCCCTGAACAGAAGCAGGCTTGGGAGAGGCCTGAAGTTTGCAGAAATACGCCCCCCCCCCAAAAAAGGAGGGGAGGGAGGAGATCCTTTAAAAACAGAGCGTATACAGTAGGTGTAGATTTTTAATGGATTCTGGAGTTAATGGAATGGGGAAGTATTTTATTAATTCAATGTATACTTCTGTTTGCAACAGCCAGGAGCAAAGACCTCAAAAACAGAACCAGAAGAAAATGAAATAAAAATCATACAACAGATGAAATCCAAACTTTAAAAAATCACATAAAAATGTCCTTAAAGGCTTATATCACCAAATCAAAAGGCCTAACTGAATAGATTTGCCTTTGAAATTTTGCATAGCTATACTCTACACCAGGGGTCTTCAAACTTGGCCCTTTTATGACTTGTGGGCTTCAACTCCCAAAATTCCTCAGCCAGGCGTGCCTGGCTGAGGAATTCTGGGAGTTGAAGTCCACAAGTCATATAAAAGGGCCAAGTTTGAAGACCCCAGCTCTATACACTTCAAAGTTTTGATGCAATGCGTTCATGTCAAACAATTCTTAGAAATAAGTTTAAAAAGATCACGGTGGCATTCTTGGGCAGCTATTGCTCATCTTAAGGGGGCTATGCAGAAGAATCTCTTCACAATTGCTCCCTTCACTTGCATAAATACAAACACCCTTCATTTGCAAAATCCTTGAAGGTGAACAGGGGTATTTGTAGAATTCTTCCGAAAGATTCTCTTATTTCATTTAATATACCATAGGGAAAGGGAAACATTTAAGTGACCAACATGGTGCGATGAGAGCAACTTCATTGCTTAAGTTTAGAAGTCTGCTCTTAATCCAACAGTGAATTACAGAAATCAGCTAACCTACCAACCTACCAACCAACTAACTCATACATGTCATGTCCCTCTTCTTTTCCAATGAACTTACTAGGCTCCATTTTGGGTCAAATATGCACAATGTTGCTTTTGACATATATGGCTTGAGAAAAGCTCAGTTGAAGGAACATCTTGTTGTTGTTAGTTGCGAAGTCATGTCTGACCAATCGTGACCCCATGGACAACGTTCCTCTAGGCCTTCCTGTCCTCTACCATCTTCTGGAGTCCATTTAAGCTCACGCCTACTGCTTCAGTGACTCCATCCAGCCACCTCATTCTCTGTCGTCCCATTCTTCTATTGCCCTCAATCTTTCCCAGCATTAGGCTCTTCTCCAGTGAGTCCTTCCTTCTCATTAGGTGGCCAAAGTACTTGAGTTTCAACTTCAGGATCTGGCCTTCTAAAGAGCAGTCAGGGTTGATCTCCTCTAGGAGTGACCGGTTTGATCGCCTTGCAGTCCGGGGGACTCGCAGGAGTCTTCTCCAGCACCATAGTTCAAAGGCCTCAATTCTTTGGCGCTCAGCCTTTCTTATGGCCCAACTTTCACAGCCATACATTGCAACTGGAAAAACCATGGCCTTGACTATACATACTTTTGTTGGCAGGGTGATGTCTCTGCTTTTTAGTATGCTATCTAGATTTACCATAGCTTCCTCCCCAGGAGCAAGCGTCTTCTAATTTCTTGGCTGCAGTCCCCATCTGCGGTGATCTTGGAGCCCAGGAAGATCAAATCTGTCACTACCTCCATTTCTTCCCCATCTATTTGCTAGGAATTGAGAGGGCCAGATGCCATGACCTTGGTTTTCTTAATGTTTAGTTTCAAGCCAACTTTTGCACTCTCCTTCTTCACCCGCATCAAGAGGCTCTTTAGTTCCTCTTCACTTTCTGCCATTAACTCTGCCCATATTTTTCAGTCTTGTTTTTCAGATCCCTCCACTCTGGGATAAAAGCAGCTGCTGGGGAAAAGTCTTTTCTGGAAGACTCCTTGAGTTTGCAAATCTTTGAACCCTTTGAAGAGCCTGGAAAACCTTTTCTGCATCCTCAAGATTTTTGGTGTTTTCTGATTTTTTTTGGGGAGGGGGTCTGGGAGCTTATCATTTTGGAAGACCATTCTTAGGACCTGCTATATTTCATCTGAACAGTTTTGTTTAAACTGATTGTATTTTGCACTGTTTTTATTGTAAGTTAAAAGACAGGATAGAAATGTTGATTAAAAAAAGAATAAGAAAAGAAGGAAGGAAGGTTAATAAAAGTTTTAGAAGCAGGATAATTGAAGGCTGACTAGAAAGAAATTCTGGATATCTTCCTACATGAATATTGCCAAAGCTGATACCATCCAGAGCATAGAACAACTCAAAGAAGTAATGCAAGATCAGAAGAAATGGAGAGACCTGGCCCACAGAATTGCTAAGAGTTGGACATGACTGAATAGCTATTCTTCTTCTTCTTCTTCTTCTTCTTCTTCTTCTTCTTCTTTCTTCTTCTTCTTCTTCTTCTTCTTCTTCTTCTTCTTCTTCTTCTTCTTCTTCTTCTTCTTCTTCTTCTTCTTCTTCTTCTTCTTCTTCTTCTTCTTCTTCTTCTTCTTCTTCTCCTTCTCCTTCTCCTTCTTCTTCTTCTTCTATCTTTGGTATTTATTACTAATAGACTTGTCTGTTTAGAAGTTGAAGTTGTCAGATGGCAAAGAAGGAGGAAGTGTTTCTGAAGAACAATTATGGGAAGGAAGCATGGGTGATATATGTCCTTCTTGAAGATGCTGAACTATATCCTCATCCGGAATGGCCCACAGGGAGTCAGGAATGTTGTGAGCTTCCCACTCACCCCTACCTACAATGATGCCCCTGAGAAGTTTGTGAAATCTGATCCCACACATTAATGGGAAATTGAATCAAAAATGTAATGCTTATAAGGACTCCTTAATCCCCACCTCCCAAAAAGGGGAAGTTGTTCCTCTGTGGGGTGGGGAAATACAAAAATTAATGCTTAATAATTCTTTCTTGCTCAGAGACACTTTATGAGATTCTTTTTGTTCTCTTCTAAAAAAACACCAGCCTTACCCCCTGTGGCATAAAGCGGAAGATGATTGGAGCTTGAATCTGACTGCTACAAAGAGCCAAACTGCACCCCTGGGAGCCATTTTTGGAGAAGAGGCAAACCATGCCAGCACATGCTAAGAATGTCTGGTGTGCGTGGGCTTTCTGCCAAAGAGCTGGAAACCACCTTGGCAGGCACCCATTGCCTGTTCAGCCCCACTCCCTCTTGGGTTTGCACTTGCATAATTTAGAGATGGCCATGGGGAAAGGCGTCACTCTAACCATTCCTCCTTCATGAACTGGATGGGGAAGGCAAGGAGGAGAACAGCTTTTATTTTGCAATAAATTGGGATTTCGTTTTCTCTGCAGGAAGTCAGAGGGCACAAGGCTGGCCGCCAAGCATAGCAGAAGACAGGATGAGGCTAAATCCCCCATGCCATAACAAAGCTGATTTGGCTGTGAATCCTACGTTAATACTAACAAAGATGGAAGATCATCTGGAAACTCCAGGATTATAAACTAAGCAGGGAAGTCAACAATAATCCTGGGAAGAAGATAATACAGTAGCTAGCAACTTCTGAATTACTGCCAAGAAAATGTCTTATGGGTCACTAGCCTAGGGGTCAAGTTGGATCAGCCTTTAAGGACAACCTCCTTAAACATTTAAGATTGACATAATATGCCCCTTTCTGTAGATTTAAACCTTTCATGTAGGGAAGCAAGAACATCCTATGGGCATATCTGCACACTTTAGAGCAGCATTTTGGAATCCATAATGTGTTCCTCATTTGGCAACTATCTACAGCTCTCCCTGTCAGAATAATGGCCTATTTGTCACCTATAAAGAAGTTTAACATTCAGTTAGCTAACACAATTCTTATCCTTCCAAGAAAGTCCTAGGAAGAGAAATTCCACCAAAAATTCATTGTTACTGATCTGTGTTTCTCAGCCTTTGCTACTTGAAGATTTCAGAGTTTTGGGGAGTTGAAGTCCGCATATCTTAAAAGTTTCCAAGGTTGAAAAACATTGTTATAGATACTGGAGTGTCATCACATTGCCAAAACCAAATTCTACACTGTTTGCAAGTGATGGGTTATCAAGCAAACTTAAATCTGGTTTAATTTTATAACATGTCAGTAATGCAAAGTGGGTTTACCCAACAAAAAAATCAATGGATCTTGTTGAGCATGCAAGATACCTTTATGTATACAATGCCTTGGTAAGGCCACACTTGGAATACTGCATCCAGTTTTGGTCACTATGATGTAAAAAAGATGTTGAGACTCTAGAAACAGTACAGAGAAGAGCAACAAAGATGATTAGGGGACTGGAGGCTCAAATATACAAGGAACGGTTGCTGGAATTGGGTATGTCTAGTTTAACGAACAGAAGGACGAGGGGGGACATGATAGCAGTGTTCCAATATCTCAGGGGCTGCCATAAAGAAGAGGGAGTCAAGCTATTTTCCAAAGCGCCTGAAGGCAGGACAAGAAGCAACGGGTGGAAACTAACCAAATAGAGAAACAACCTAGAACTAAGAAGAAACTTCCTGACAGTTAGAACAATTAACCAGTGGAACAACCTGCCTCCAGAAGCAGTGAATGCTCCAACACTGGAAGTTTTTAAGAAGAAACTGGACAGCCATTTGTCCGAAACGGTATATGGTTACCTGCCTGAGCAGGGGGTTGGACTTGATGACCTCCAAGGTCCCTTCTAACTTTTTTATTATTATTATTATTATTATTATTATTATTATTATTATTATTATTATTATTATTATTATTATTATTATTATTATTATTATTATTATTATTATTATTATTATTATACAACCGTAAACAAACCAGTAGGTGGGTGTTACTGTACCCCACTTCTGTCTTGTTGCCAGAGCATTTTCATGAAAATGATAAAACACTGGGTTTTGTTTTAAGCAGTAGCTATTGTGCCAAGGACCTCTTTGAGAGTTTGGTGAAACCTTAGGGCCTCCTCCTCAAGAAAAATGTGTTTAAAGACATAAAATAAAATGCATAGATATAGAATGTATTGCTTGCATATGGATTTTGCCTACAAAATTGCAGGGACTTGCCCAGGCCTCCTTAAAGAGTCATGCCTGACTTGAAGGAACCCAAACACAAAAGGTGATTCTTTTTCATCTTTTCTTTAAAGCAGAGTTTCTTAATCAGGCTATATATAAAATATACTTCTTTATTAATCCATTAAATCAGTAAAAGAGACCATACCCTTTTTGAGGATTTATAATAATTTTATGTGGTAAGATTTATTGAAATTAGCAAATATTTTTGATTTTCTTGGTTGCTGACATACATTATTAAACAAAATTCTAAATTCCAATTAGAGGTTAGTGAAAGCAACATTCAAGTTCATGCAGCCTTTCAGGTTTCATGGAGCCTGGTTAAGGAACTCTGCTTTAAAGAAAAGAGGAAAAAGAATCACTTGTAGCTTAAAAAAGGTAAGGAAAAAAAATCAAGTTCTTCAGGTAGAGTAAATCAAATACAGCTAGTCCTCCATGTATGACCACAATAGGGACCAGAATTTTTGTTGCTAAGCAAGTTATGTGAGTCATGCTCAAATTCATGACCTTTCAATGCCCAGGTTGTTAAGCGAATCAATGCAGTACTAAGTGAATCATACGGTAATTAGGTGAATCCAGCTTTCCCCATTGACTTTGCTTGTCAGAAGCTGGTTGAGAAGGTCACAAAATGGCGGTCACGTGACCCAGGACACTGCAACCGTTATAAATACATGCTGGTTGCCAAGCGCCTCAATTCTGATCACATGACTGTGGGGATGCTGCGATGGTCGCAAGCCTGAGAACCAGTCATAAGTCACTTTTTCAGCATGGTTGTAATTTCAAATGGCCGCTAAACAAATGATTGCAAAGCGAAGACTACCTGTAAGGAGTTAAATGATAATGGAGCGATGCCCTTTATGCTGTAGAGATGCGATGCATAACTACTACCTGCCTTAGTTAAACTGAGGCAAATGATGACAGAATTTGGTTTCTCAGAAATTTTGCAGTCCCCACCCCATCCTCTTAAAATAATTTGCTCAGATTTTTTTTATAGATTACCAAACAAAGGAACAGTGACATGAACAAAAGATTAATAGTAGATGGGTGGACACCATGTTTGGTCATCTCCTATTGGGCAGCTAGATAGGACAATGATTGGTTCAGTGTTCTGTGACCAATGACAATGAAGACAACTGTCAACCAGGCCATATCATGCAGTGTCAAGGGCCTATAGGAGGTTCTGACTTATTGTAGATGTAACAGCATCCCCCTTTAGACTGTGTTTTATTCTTTTTCTATAGAATAGACTAGAGGTCAGCCATTCCTTATATATGGGAAAGAAGAAAGTGCAGCAATCATGGACAATACTGGAGTGGAGATTAAACTTGGTCCTTTAAAATCCCAATCAAGTCAATTCTTCATCCATGATTACGTTTTGTTTGGGTTTTATTTTTTGTCACACTGCAGTTTGACAGAATTTGGGAGTAGGTTTTTATGCACTGGTGCAACTAGATCATTTTAGAACACAGGTAAAGGGTTTCTATCTTCTTACCCTCTTTAGATGATAATATGCTTTTCTGATTTTAAAACTGGGGGGGGTGTCAGCCTGCTTGCTTTTGCCATTTCATTGTTTTTTTTTATTCAATATTCATCTAGAGTTATCAGGCGCTGCAGAAGAATTCAAACTCGGCATGTTGGGTGGTGCAGCGCCACAACTGAGGTCCTGCCCGTTGTGAGCATACTGTGTACGGGATGTCACTGAACTTCCAAAATGGACTGAAGTTTAATCATACACAGGACCCACTGTCTTGCAGATTTACCACCAGCTATATGCTGCTGGGTAAATCATATCTTGGATTTAGGCCCTAAAGTGTTATTTGACAGAAATACTATTTTTGTGCATGTGGAACACTCCCCATGACTTAAGCTACAGTTCCCATCAATCAGTTTGGTATAGTGCAGGGGTAAGCAACCTTGGCTCTTTTATGACTCGTGGACTTCAACTCCCAGAATTCCTGAGCCAGCCATGCTGGCTCAGGAATTCTGGAAATTGAAGTCCACGAGTCATAAAAGAGCCAAGGTTGCCTACCCCTGGTATAGTGGTTAAGGCACCAGGCTAGAAACCAGGAGATTGTGAGTTTTAGTTCCGCCTTAGGCATGAAGCCGACTGGATGACTTTGGGCCAGTCACTCTCTCTCAGCCCAACTCACCTCAAAGAGTTGTTGTTATGGGGACCAAAATCTTCAACATTCAAATGTGATTAAAACAATCCGTTCAAATTCTCCTGGGATATTTTTGTTCTATTCCCTCGTGTAAGTCCACTGCCTCCCTTCAGTTTTTAGCAATCATTCAGTCAGACTATTTTGCAAGCAAGTCCCATCCTGCTGCTCCATCTCAGACAAAGTCTTTTCTCAGGAGGATTGTGATAGAGACAGAAATTGTGAGCTGCGGAATGTATCTCAAAAGCCCCGTTTGCAGACATGGATTTCATCTTGTACTTGCAAAATAATACAGTCCCTTCTGAAAAATCTGGGGTAAAGACCTTGAAATGGAAAAAAAAATGCAAGTTTCTTAGGATATACATTCAGGAAAGCCTGCAGGCAATTATTTTTGTAGAGAGACAATTGTCTTATTGAAGGAAAAGGAAAAGACTGTTCCTAGAGCAGGAAATACATTTTTCTGGTATTTGCCCTATAGCTGTCCTAATACCTAAATATTGGTCACACACACGAGGGCATATGGGAATTACAGTAACGATCCTGGGAGCAAGGCAAGGGAGCAAGTGACAATCCAAATACAGAACTTGAATTATGAAGTTGTGATGTTTTATCATTTTAGTGCCTTTGTAGCCAGGAATGAATGCCTAGGATTGGAACTCCTGTCAAATGTTTTTATCATGTTCTTGGGTGTCCTGTCATATGTTTTTATCATGTTCTTGGGTGTCTGATTGAATTTTGCAGAAATATCATCAGTTACAGCCATAACTGAGCTACGTTCCAGTTTCCTAAAGGTCCAGTCTCACTCTACAATCCAGACAGATAAAATAATTATAAGCGAGGATTTGGGGGGAGGGGGATAGATGTATGATGCAATGTAGAATCACTTAAAGTAAAGCAATGCTATAAGAAACAAATGGGGGGGGGGTTCTCATAGATTTATTTTTCTCTGTAATTTGGAGGTGGTATTTTATCTTTCCATAGTACAACCTACTTTTCTCAGGTGTTGGGTAGCTACTGTTTTCTTCTGCAGTGTGGAATCCTTTCCCCAATAAGTGATTTATGGCATCTTCTAAAGCCATAAAATCATGATTATGCCAAAATAACAGTAATGCGAACATGCTTTGAAGCATTGGCATTAGTGGCCAATGAGATGCCAAAAACCTGGTGGCTGTCTCAAAACAATCAAGGACGTTATTGTCCATCATTCATCAGTTAGCATATAACCACACAGAATAACCCATTTGGGGAAAATACAATATCTGACTCTTTCAGGAAAACAGCTGCAATCTAATTTGGACAGGATAGAAGACTGGAATCAGAGGACCAAGTTGTCCTTCAACAGTGAGATAAGCAAGGCATTCCTTTTGGGGAAGAAAAATATAAGGCAAGCATACAAGGTGGGAGATTTGTGGCTAAATTTGGGGTGAGGACATGGTCACTGAGAACATATTGAACAAGCTGAATGTGCTCCCGCTCTAGAAGAATTAATTCAGGTCTTCATTGAAATGGAAGAAGAAGTCCTTATTGCTGGGTTGGAAAAACCAGTCCACACATTGATTATAAATTACTGATTTATTGCTAAAGCTATGCAAAGGAATCTTCTCAGACTAACGGTTTCCATTTATACAGAATTCAATAAGGGTCAATGGCAATCAAAGGGGGTTGGACTTTATTCTTTTGTGGCTACATTAAGATTCTAAACTAATGCCCCATTTAATTCTTCCACACGGCTCTGCCAGTCTCTATCCTACATCATTTCTCTTTATTCTGCAATGGAGGATCCTCCCTAGAGTACCATATACAATTATGGGCTCCACATTTGTACAATGATATTGGAAGGTTTGAACATGTTCAGAGAAGAGTGACAGAATGATGGAGGGACTGGTGGACATATCCCATGAAGGTAGAATGAAAGAAATTGGGATATTCAATTTGGAGGAAAAAAAAGACTGAGGGGAGGCATGATTTTAGTACTGAGGTACACAGGAAGAGTTCCAAAAGGAAAATGGTCAGGAATATTTTCCACTGCCACTGTGGAGGCATTAAGGAGAGGTATTTGAAGATTTTACACTTATCAGATTGAGATGGAGTTGTGGTCTATTCCTATGTCATTGCCATTTAATAAGATTTCCAACAGAATATTTATGGTGGGTTTTTAAAGCAAGTTTTGTCAACCTGGTGCCTTTCAGATATGTTGCTCTTCAACACCATAATTCCATAGCTATTGTAGTATGTGAGAACTGAAGTCCAGTATATTTGAAGGGCCTCAGGTTTATTAAGGGACTAACACCTCATTTGCCTCTTTTAAAATAAACAGGGAGCCAAGTTTTAAGTTCCATGTTCAAGGCACGAAAAAGGAAAACATCTACATTTATTTTAAAAAAGCAAACAATCTTTCGCAAAGTATTAATTTACCAGCTCCTTTGCTAAGCCAGATTCTCTGAGACACCTCGCAATTATTTCAATGGGATTGTGTAAGAGCTTTATAATGTTGGTCAGTAAACCACGGCCAGTAAATACATTAGGACTTTGTGATAGAATGACAGCACAACACAACGAGGTACCAAATATGCCTTTGAAAGATACATTTCCCAATCTACAAAAGTTTGTGTTCATATTTTGATTACACGAAAGCCATAGTGTTTGTTTGTCATCCTTCTTATTCCAAAAATCTAACTTATTCCAAAGCTAAATATTTAGTACACAAGGGTATGTTTTTGTTACAGTTGTAACAAAAACAGTTTTGTTACAGTTAAGCCCTGAAATTTGAAGCATGTGTTATGCTGTATGAAAACAACCAGAAAGAACTGATTTAAGGAATAAAAACTCTAATGAAATATTTCACTGATGTTTTATTTTTTCCTGGAGAATTATGAATAAATTAGGGTCTTATTAATATAAATTAATTTTTATATTCAGAATGACTAAAATTCATTGAATTATTACTGGGCTAATGCCATATGTTACCAGTTTTCTAAACAGCAAGTTGAGAGCTCTGTATAAGAAAACAATAAAATATTTTCTGAGGAAATAGATGATAGAAACCTTGATTCCCAAATGCTTCAATTCTTTGAAATCATGCCTGACTCAGAAGTACTGCAGGCCTTATGTTCAGTCATAGAGTTGTAGTAAAGGGGGCAGAAAGCTGTTGTCAGGATGCATTATTGGTAAGCCTTCTTTCCTTTACGCATACATAAGTCTCTTCTTATCGATGAGCAGGGGACACCATCACAAAAAGCCATTAACCCAAGCCTTGTCTATATGAGCCAACATTGGGTTTGGACAAAGAAGAACGTCTAGTTGACCCTTAGCATATCTTATATAATCTATAAATCAATATTTTGTTAGAGTAAGTACTATTTATTTCAGCTTTTTGTTTCACACAGTGGCTGGCCATCTCTTCAGCTCTTGAGCTTAAACTCAGCAGAGGTTTGCCAGATCCTTGGCATGACGTGTCTAGAAAAGAATGCACGCCAGGATGAAGCCATTTTCAAGTGAAAACTTTTCTGATATCTTCAGTGCTTAATTACGGTACTTCTTCTGCTCATTTTACCCATGATGTAACAGATATTTGGCCTTTAATTTTTCAGATGTGAAAAACAGCAACTAATGGCTGTTGACAGAACTCACATTTCTGCCCTGGGAAACTCTGGATCCTAGTGTAACTCCCATCCAGATAGTTCAGAAGTGCTCATAAGGGGAGAAGGGAACATACCCATCTTCCCATCTTGTGCCTCTGCCTTCAAAGACTAGTTGCAGAGGAACAATAAATAAAGAGGAGCGTAACTTCACCTCTTATTGTGAGTACTCCAGATACAAATTGTATGGAAACATTCCCCAAAAATAGATGGAACTAGGATGTAAAGAACTAGGATAAGAACTAAATGCAAGTAATGTAATTGTTCCCTGTGTAATTTATGACACCGCTCTTGTTTTACACTCAAAATGATAATTTAGCAGCAACTTTTATTGGTTTTTTTATTATTATTATATGCTGCCCTGTCACCTCATTTGAGACTAATAACCATATAAATTTGAAGATAAAATAAAAGTAAAATAAAATTTGAGGGTATTTTGAAGCTCACTGTTGAGGTTCTCAGAGTCTTGGATAGCCTACGGTAGGTACGGTGCCATCTTATGCAAGTTTAAAACAGAAATATATTGCCAGAGAGAGCATGACCATTGTTTAAGTGAAGATAGGGCTGCTGCCATAACTATTTGTATTTACATGAGATTTCATTGCTGAGTCTTTATATGAATGGAGTAAGTGGAGAGATAAGAAAAGGATGACTGAGGATATTATGCTTTTGAGATGCAGAAAGCACCAATATCTGGCCTTGCCAGGTGTTCTTCCTTGCACAGGGGATGTTTCTCGTCATCTCCCCACATTATTTTCCCTGGAAGGAAGGTCTTGGGGAGACAAAACAAGAATCATCTGTCCTCATGTCTCAAATGTGTTTTTTCTTTTGAAATTCGTATCCAAAGACAAAAGTGAGAGGGAGTTGGCTGGTTCAAAACCTGTTTGCAAGTACAATAGCTTTGCCTACAAGGAAGCCATAGCTCTGCAGGAATGAATCATTTGCTTTTGGGCCAAGAAATAAAACAAAACATTGCCTCCCTCCTTCCATCAGCCAATTTCATCTTCATTATTGCACATGGGCAAGAACCAGGGCAGAGCTGAAGAAGGAGCGAAAGGGCCAAACATGCTTGGTCAACAGAGGAGAGACGTAACTAATGAAGGAAGTCTTGGCTTCAATACCCACCTCTCAGCCTTTGAAGGAGAAAAGGCCAGTGCCCATCTGTCATTTACATGGCATGCTTTAAAAAAAGGGCTGGCAAGACAATCGAGGTGGTTTTGGCAGGTGGTCTCTATGGAGTTATTAATCAAACTGGAGAAGAGCAATACAGCCTAGATAATTTCAAACCCAACTGCAGGGTTTTCCAGGAAGCAGGCTTTTACTTTTATAAAGCAGAAAACTCCTGTGTCTAGTAGGCAAAAGACAAAGAGAACTTGACATTGCCCACATAAGTGATTAATGAGTTGAGGTGAAGCTGACCTGGGCAACAGGAAAATGAAAGGTATCAACCAAAGGGTTTCGAAGAGAAAATAATAGGCACTTTCCCAGACCCTGAGTAATAAAGAAACAATGGCCACACCAACACAAGGAAAGATCTCTCATATTGCTCATTGTCCCGTGTAAGACAAATTCTCTCCCACTTCCTGCTCTGTTTTGTCTTGATGCTACTATGCTTTCCCTGCACATGTTGAGTTGCAGGAGCATAACATGGTTTTTAACTTTTATCTTTTACCAAGGATTTTAAAAAGGGAAAGAAAAACAACACAGGTACAAAGGACTAGCTTGTAAATGCCACACTATTAAATGTTCAAGGAAAATAGAGAGGGACTCTGATAATAATGCTGTCATTTATTACAATGATGATGAGCTGCTAGTCAACATTTAAAGATCATGGGTAAATAAGAACCCACTATGGCTTCGCTGTAAACTGTGCTTACTAGTTGAAAGACTAAATGGAATAAATAAATATACCTATTTACTTATACTTAGGAGATTGAAATGCTCAAAACCCTTCTGAAACTGCCCTTTTATACAAACCAGTTTTTTGAAATTGATACAAATACTCCTGGTTCAAACTTGAAATAGTTTGCGTACAACTAGTTCAGATCAATCTTGCATCAATTCATAATGGCAGTGCCTTTACTGCTGTTTTGTATTGTATTCTGTCGTATTCTCTTTCTTTGTTGTTACAATGATTGCATTCTGCTTAAATTCTGTTGGTTTTACTGTATACAGCACTCACAGTTGGTTGGAGTTGGTTGGTGTTTATATTAATTAAATTAAATTAAATTAAATTAAATTAAATATCCAGTATTTCCTCCTTAAGCTGCCACAGTACTTTGGTGTAAACATGTCATGGGAAGGTCTCCCTTCCCTTTTAGGGAAGGTCTGTTCATATGATAAGTGGCTTTGTTTGTCATCAATCATTTTCAAGTTAAGCTGTATAATTAAAAGGGATGACGGCAAATACAAACCATTAATTATTTTTTATCATGATCCTCAAAATGTTCATCTGCCCAGCCATGTGATTATGGCTTGGTTCTGCTAAGGAGGTATTCTCTCTTTCCTCTGAAGATCAGGAGGAAAAACAGTAATTCCACTGATGTTTCTCTCATTAGGTTCTCCTTTCCCACCATCTGGGAAAAAATGCAATGTTTGCTTTCTCGCTACCCAAAACCCCCAGAAAAATATTATAATCAGCCCATGATATGTGTATTCATACATGGACTTGACAGAATCTCCACTCCTTGGGAAGACATGAATTATTAGGTCTTTCAAGCAATGCTGGTAGTTTCATGTCCAGACGACCTAGGACAATCTCAAAGAAAGCAAAGCAATTTTTTCCAAGGATGGCTGTTTATTACAGAACAGATGTGACAGCTAAGCATGTTCTCCTCTATGTTTTATCTAACAATTCCTTCCTGTAATTTAAATCCCATTACTTCATTTCCTGCCCTCCTGTGGACTGGGTGGAAATATACATTTTAACAATCCCACACTATGGATTACAATACAGAGCAGTTGCCAGAGGAGCTAGTCTGTCACAGCAAAAGCAACAGAGAGTCTTGTGGACCTAAGAGACTAATATTAAGCCTTTATTCTAGTATTCCATCTTGTCAGATGTACGGAAGATTATTCTGTTTGAGAGTTGGAGGCAGTTTATACTTTCAGTGAGAAATGAAATACAAGAGATGCCAAGATCGATGATTACCTACTGATAGATGCCTTTACAAAAGAGTTGTTGAGCATGATGCAGGCATTCAGACCCATTGACAGATTGAGTTGCCCATGAAGAATTCATAAAGTCTGTAATCCCTCCTTCTAATTGTATGTTTTACTGTATTTTTTAACTACTCTCTAAACTAGCCACAATACAACGTGTTTACTAAATGTGCAATGAGATCTTGTGTCTATTTCTTAGTTGGTCCCAGTTTATCCAAGGAGTGTCTATTACTTCCTAAAGTTAGAGTTGTGTAGCTATTTACTTGTGCTCAAATAATTATGAGTGCAGACATATTATGATTCTGCAAATTGGGCAGGATTAAGGGATAAATAAGAGATGATGCAATCCTTCAAGTAGTATTTGTATCCATGCTTTTACACAGTGGTAAGCTGGTAAGAAATCCATGATCTACGATTATCTTACCTAATAGAGATCAGGCAAAAGGAGCACTGTGTTAGTCTATAGTAGCTCCAGATCAGAAGGAATCTGGTAGCATATATTCCAACTACTGAATGTTATTAAAAGACATACACTTTTATTAAATAAGTAACCTTAAGTGTGCATTCTATGCATTTAATTACATGCATTTAATAAAAGTCTTTCTCTTTTAATATAATGTATTAATCAGGAAAAGTGATACCAGACGCCTGATTTTGTATAAGGACTAAAAGTCTCTGACACACACACACACACACACACACACACACCATACCCCAGTAATCTCAAACCAATTCAGCATCTTCCCAACTCCCATTATTTGCATCAGGACCAAAAGCCACAATGGAGCCCAAGGCTGATTAAACTCTGCCAATATAATACCATGCTGTCAATCTCTCAAGGGTTTCAAGAGGGTCTGGTGAATTTCTGTTCCATCTTCAGAGCAATCTTCTGAAGTATATTTGGCTGAGCAGAGGTTATTTATCCCAGGCCCCTAATATGTCCAATACTTTACTTTATTGTGACTGGATTTGCATAGGCAAATCCAAAGCAGGCCAAATATATGCATTCCTCGGATAAACCAAAGGGAAACATGCAAATCCCTAGAGGGAATAAGCTCCATAAATCAATCACTTTCTCTTAGTTTATAGGAAAAGCCCAGTTCACAGGAAAAGTACACAATACATACCACATTAGTTCAAGAGGTTTGTTCTGGCACTGCAATTCTTCCAGGATTTCTAAAAGAAATGCATTTTTTATTTTTTTAGTTGCTCATAATTACAATCAGATTGCAAATCGTTTTTTGAGATAACCTAAATACACTCAGTTCAATGTTAGATTGCATTAAACCTTGGAACCTAAATGAAGCAAATGGCCTTTGTACAAAATTGTATTCATTCCTGAATCTTAGCTTTCCCCTTTCAAATCAACAAAACTTCAAAGTGCTTAACTTTGACTTCATTGTACCCAGAAAGAATATATGTGTATTTGGGAGGGGGTGGGAGAGGGAGAAAGCTAGGAAAATTATTCATAATAGATGTATTAACCATAAACAACTTCACCCCTAATGCAAAAAATAAAAATAAAAATCATACTGCTTAAACCTTTCATGTTACTGCTGAATTTCAGTATCAGAATCTTGAAAGTGTCCAGGCAGAGATGAGCAACTAGAATGGATTACCCTGTTTCCAAGAGATTCCACAGGTACAGGTGATGAATGTGTATGAAGGGGGGGCGGATTGAAGGAAAAGAAAAATGTGAGAAGAAATCTTTACTAGCTGATTCAGAAAAGCGGGAGACATCCTGTTTCTCTTACTTTCTCTTTCTTCTAATTTGTCTGAAACCAAGTTAGTTCAGAATGAATAATGCTACCAGGTAACAAGGTATAGGCCCACCTGTTTTGGGGTTTTCCTCAAGCTCTCTCACACCCAGGATACCTTAAGAAGAACAGAGTTGCAATGCTTGCAATCCCACTTTAGTTCCATCACTTCTTCAGGTGAGACCAGGATGCTGTGAGTAGACCTTTCCTTGGCACTTGTCTCTCTCCATCCTCCATAATGACTATACTACTCAGAGAGCACCAAGAACACCACAGACTCAGTTGTTTTGTACAAGCATCCATGTCTAACACATGCACAGAGGGGTGGTTGCTTTGATAGTGTAAAACAGGGGTAGTCAACCTTGGCTCTTTTATGACTCGTGGACTTCAACTCCCAGAATTCCTGAGCCAGCTAAGCTGGCTCAGGAATTCTGGGAATTGAAGTCCACAAGTCATAAAAGAGCCAAGGTTGACTATCCCTGGTGTAAAACAACAATTTTTGATCCCTGCTCCCATCCACCCCCGGAAATCTATAGTGGAATTCTTGTCAAAAAGTTAGGAAGCGTCTACCTTTTGACATGCGACAGTGCCCCAAATCTGGGAAGTGCAGGGCACAATTAAACTTGCATGCCCTTTGAATCTCAATTGCTCTGGGCGGCTTACAGCAAAGTGTCAAATATTTTAACAAAAGGCTGTAGCCTCCCAAATGTAACAACCCTCCTGCTCTTTTCTCACATCTTGGGGTTACAACAGTGGATTGTGGGGCATCACACATGGCCAAAAGATTTCAGGTTGCCTAGCTCTGGCATAGGGCTAGCCGCTAGCAAATTCATGGATCATCAGAGACATAGCTGTTTGTTACTCATCTTTTAGTCATTAGTTAAAACTGAGCTCAACAACGTTGCCTCATTTATTGAGAGCTTTCTCTTCTGCACAATTTCAGTGTTCTGTTCAGCTGCTTGAACAATAATTGTTCAGCGTAGGAAGAAGCCTAAGGTTTGGAGTGCAGAATTCAAGGGAGAATGGCAGGAACAATAAACTTAAAACATATAACAAATCAAGCAATGACACCTATCTGCATGATACTGATATAGATTACATATACTAAGCATACATAGAATGTATAAAGTACTCTAGATATTAGTACTTTATAAACATACGCATACATACACACACATATACCATGTTTCCCTGAAAATAAGACCAGGTCTTATATTAATTTTTGCTCCAAAAGACGCATTAGGGCTTATTTTCCAGTTAGTGCTTATATTTGGGGAAATATGGTACTAAATGTGTCCATCTAGCTGATGATCTTAACTGGGGCTTATTTTTGGGGTGGGGCTTATATTACGAACATCCTGAAAAATCACCTAGGGCTTATTTTCTGGTTGGGTCTTATTTATGGGGAAACACGATATAGTTTGATCAAGTGATAAACTAATTGCTGTTCTGTTAAATTTGGCAATAAGGTTGTTTCTTGGAAAATACCAGTGGCTAAAAGATGGTTCTTTAAGAGACCAACTAGTGGCTGTGACTGCATTAGTGATGAGTTGTATGTTCTATTTGGTGTTCTATTTGGTGAGGTAAGAGTGTAAAAGATGAAGTGTTGCCCTCAAGGAGGAGGGAGGGAGGGTGTGTAGGAAAACTCGCCGCAGCCATCCTGCCACAGCCAGCTTACCATGGCTAACTCACAATGGCACAACTCACTGTGGGACAAGAGTTACACTAATATCAAAGAAATGGTGGAATAGAATCATTAAAGAAAGGATGCAAAAGGAAGGTCAAAATGAAATGTGAATGACCAAAATAAAAATGTTAATTTAAAAAAACAAAACCAAAAACAAACTGAGTTGTTGAATTGTCCCACGGCAAATTGGCCGCGGCGAGTTCTATGGCGAGTTGTCCAATTCTGGGGAGGGAGAGACAGAAAGACAGAGAGAGAGAGAGAGAGAGAGAGAGAGAGAGAGAGAGAGAGAGAGAGAGAGAGAGAGAGAGAGAGAGAGAGAGAGAAAGGTTTGTATCTGATGCAAAGACATACTGTCAGATTAAGGATTTTAGAGGTGGATACCATTTCATTTTCAAGCACAGCAGGCTTGTATATTATTGTAATAGTTAAGCAACCTGATAAAGTTTGGCAAAACATAGCTACGTAGAACAGGAGAATCTAACCTACAGGCTTCAGTCTAATTTCAATCATCCTCCAACAGATTACTGGACAAAGCAGCTCACCAGCTAGGATGGAGCACAGAGGAACAGGCAAGTGGAGAGCGAGCGGGAGAGGGAGAGAAGGAAGGAGGAGGGGTAGCGCTGGTAAATTTTGGTACTGGGCCCCAATATATTACTTTACCCTTGATAGAAAAATAAGTTTCTTAACTATGGCTGGATGGGTGACTGCGCTCATAAACTATGGTGAAGTTCACTAGATTTTCCCACCAGTCAGCTGATCAGCCTGATAATTAGTTGGTGGGGAAGAGATATCTGGTTACCCGTTTATAATTGCAGTAGGAAACAATGAATTGCTGGAGGGAAGAAGCCTCATTATCTCCTAGTAACCATTAGCAGGGAAATCAGTTATCTCCAACTGAATTGTTCAAAGGGAAAGGGAATACAGACTTCCCACCCTTCTAGTGACCCCTGTTTAAATCAGTGGGGTTTTTTTTTCTTGTGGAAAGCCATCCAACTGCAAGTGGGTCATTGAGAATGTTGGGAAGATTACCGTATTTTCCGGCGTATAAGACGACTGGGCGTATAAGACGACCCCCAACTTTTCCAGTTAAAATATAGAGTTTGAGCGAGAGAGAGTGGGGAGGAGAGAAAACTTGATGAGTAATATGCCAAACCACATGTGTAAAGGAATAAAATAGAATGCCCATATTTTCCGGCGTATAAGACGACTGGGCGTATAAGACGACCCCCGACTTTTGAGAAGATTTTCAGGGTTTAGAAAGTCGTCTTATACGCCGGAAAATACGGTAAGAAAGTGACACAGGAATATTGTATTTGTGTGCATATCACAATGCGCTTTTCATCCTTTATCCCTTTTGTCCTTACTATAGATGCTCATGAAACCTGCCCTGCACTTCCCAGATTTTGGGCACTGTCACATGTCAAAAGGTAGACGCTTCCTAATTTTTTGATAAGAATTCCACCAAAGATTTCCCGGGGGTGGGGGTGAGGTGAGGCAGGGGCCAAAATTGGCTGTATTGTACTATCAAAGCAACCATCCCTCTGTGCAGGTGTTAGGCATGGTTGCGTGTACAAAGCAAGTGAGTCTGTGGGGTTCTTAGCGCTCTCTGAGCTTGGTGGTTTTCTTGTAGACATTTCATTCCCATACAAGGTACTAGCAGTGATGATGTTTCCTACTTCGATAATGAAACTTCTGCAAGAAAATTACCAAACTCAGAGAGCATCAGGGACCACACAGTTCAATCCTGAGCTACAGATATTTTCTTCTTCCAGTACAAGTGAGTCTTCTTGCTTTTTTTTTTTTTGTTTTCTGCAGATGCTGGTGCCTTGCGTACTTAATAAACTAATCCTGTTTTATTTTCTGTACAAGGAAAAAGGCAATGAAAGCAATATTTAATCTATAGTATGTGTGTGTGTGTGAGAGAGAGGGATTTGAATGTTGAATACACTCAATGCAAGATTTTACTGCTGAATATTTCTTGTTTTAACAGGCTGCTCTGAGTTCTACAATTAAAGTTCCCCTTTGAGAATATTGCAACATATCCTTGCCATCCTCATTATCCGCTGGAAAAAGTTGTATTTTACATTATCATTAAACAAAAACAGAACCACCTAATCTCACTTAAAGTTAGTTTGTGTTGCTAAGCAACATAACATCAGAGGAATTTTTAAAAAAAATAAGTTTGAAAAATTTGCCAAACTACCTCAGGAAAAAATTTTTGTTTCCAACACTAGTCAGGCTTTTAGGCAAAACAAGGGAACTGCTTCAGGCTAAAGAGGTGCCCTGAGAAGACGGAGGCTAAACTTTCCTGCTGCATTCCACATAGTGACTCAGCCATCTTCAGCTGGAGATGTTGCCTAATTGTCAGTGTTGGGGGAAAAAAAATCCCTAACTGCCAGTTTAAATTAATTTTGCACATGCATAACAAGAGGTCATCATCTTGTCCTTTGCCCCAGGCAGCAAATGTCTTGGATCGACTCTGATTAAATTCATTTTTCCCAAATGGAAAGTGTGATTGCATTCTCTTTCTGATGTAATTGTATGCTTCTCATTTGGGACCGCGGAGATTGCTTTTTTTAAAAAAAAAGCTTTCCAAATGGAGAGTTACTACGACCTGGGACAGAGATGGTAGAGTGAATGGCCCATTACAAAATTTTAGGAGCAAGTTTAAACTGTATGCATCAGAGAGAAAAAAATATATTGGGAAGGATACAGAAGAGTTCTGGAAAAAAAAATGGAATGTGATTTCTCAAGTGAGGAAGATGGGGGTGGGTGGGAGACTGCATATTCCAGATTGAGGCACACAGGAGGAGGGAACTGTTGCTGAAGTAATGGGCAAATGATGTGATGAAACCACTTTTGTGAACTTTGATCTGGTAGATCTTCCTAGGCTCTTGCACATCCCCTCCTTATGGAATTGGGTTTACACAGAATATTTTCTTTGGGGATTAGATGGCTTTCACCTTGATATTTCTCAAGCGCCAATAAGAAGCAGAGTTGCATTTACTGCAAAGCAGGACTCTAAACGCTCCAATTTTTCTGAAGTTAGAAAATTAAAGTTAGTAAATTAAAAATTAACTAGGAATAGTATTTTATGTCAGAGCAAGTAATTATTCTTTGCAACTCAGTACAAAATAAAATTTTAAGTTTTTTCATCACTAATAGGAAATTACCTTTTCCAGAGTTGGGCAGGGAGTGGATCATAACTCCTAGACCAGGGGTGTCCAACCTTGGCAACTTTAAGACCTGTGGACTTCAATTTCCAGAATTCCCTAGCTAGCCACGACACCTACCACGCTGGCCAGGGAATCCTGGGAGTTGAAGTCCACGAGTACTACAGTGGCCAAGGTTGAACACTCCTGTCCTAGACTGGAGAGTGTTACTGATTAGTAGATGTAAAAACAAATGAACTTGCTCCTGCTCTATGAATTGGTGATCACTGTTTGTACTCTTTCTAGAGTCTCAGCATTTCAGCATCAGAGAAGAGCATCAAAGATGATTAGGGGACTGGAGGCTAAAACGTATAAGGAACGGTTGCTGGAATTGGGTATGTCTAGTTTAAGGAAGAGAAGGACGAGGGGGGACATGATAGCAGTGTTCCAATATCTCAGGGGCTGCCACAAAGAAGAGGGAGTCAAGCTATTTTCCAAGGCGCCTGAAGGCAGGACGAGAAGCAACGGATGGAAACTGATCAAGGAGAGAAGCAACTTAGAACTAAGGAGAAACTTCCTGACAGTTAGAACAATTAAATAATGGAACAACCTGCCTCCAGAAGCGGTGAATGCTCCAACACTGGAAGTTTTTAAGAAGAAACTGGACAGCCATTTGTCCAAAACGGTATATGGTTACCTGCCTGAGCAGGGGGTTGGACTTGACCTCCAAGGTCCCTTCTAACTTTATTATTATTATTATTATTATTATTATTATTATTATTATTATTATTATTATTATTATTATTATTATTATTATTATTATTATTATTATTATTATTATATTAATGTTAATGTTAAATAATAATAATAATAATAATAATAATAATAATAATAATAATTAACAGTGACCCTGAAGACCAAAATAAGAGAACATCCTATCCACCTGCAGGTCGTGCCCGATATATTCACCTGCATTATTATCCCTCCGCAGCGCTGTAACCGTGGGAATACCTTTGGGGGAGCAAGCGCCCCTAAACCCACATGAAGGCAAAAGGACTGGGGCGTTTTGAATGCGAAACTGGAAAAGCGATCCGCAGCAGGCAGGAGCGCGTTACTTTAACGCAAACGCGTTTCCGGGATCGCGCGGCTCCCGTGACAACTCGGGAGAAACGGCCGCTTCTTTACAGAGTAGCGCACAAAGGCAGAGCGTGCGCTCTGCGCTCCTCTTCAGCATTTGGATCCCAAACCCTGCCTAAAGCAACGGGATCAAGGAAACAATCGGTGCCCGCGGGTCTGGTTCGGTTCCCAGGCGAACTTCGTTCAACACCGTTGTGGATCAAAACCATCCCTATCCTCCCACGATCCATCCCAGAATTAACTGTTGTTGTTGTTGTTGTTGTTGTTTTTCGTTGTTGCAAACTCTGTGGCGCACGGGAGAAGGGCTTCTTCTTACGGAGCCCTCTCCGCCCGCAGTTTCTAACCGTCGGGACGCTAAATCGGCCTGCTGGCTTACGCGAAGGCATCTTTTGGAAGGAAAAGGGGGCTCGGCCGTCCAGCCCAGCTTCACTCCAATGCCAGGGGCTGGAAGGGCCCCTCCTCCCTTCCCAAAGAATGCGTAAGATAAGAGCCAATAGGTGGGGAGACTCATTTGCATATTTCTCTTCGAGGCACTTAAGGCGCGGTGGAGAGGAGCCGGGCGCGGAGTTAGCGTCTCCCTTGCTCTTCCCGCGGAGGCTCTCGCCCTTTTTCTCAGCTTTCTCGTCCGTTAAACTTCGGGAAACTTTTCTTCACCCACCCACCCCGCGCCTCATTCTTTTGCGCGAAGGCTCCCACCCCTTTTGCCTTCCCTTGTTTCGGTCCGAGGACCGGCCGCGTTTCAGAGCCATGTGTAGACCGGCGCTCCTTACAACCCTGTGTATCTGGAGCTACTGCCTCGTCGCGCTTTGCGGAAAGTCGGCTAGCCAGAACGTCGGGGCCTCAAGTAAGTCCGAGAGCAGCTCGTCTCCCTTGGAGGAGAGAGGCCGAAACGCTGCGGGGTTCGGCCTCGGCCTCGGAGGAGAAATAGAACACGAACCGACCAAACCTGGAGGAACCGGCTGCCGGGCAGCGCGAGGCCCCGGGAGAGAAAGGAAGGGGAAACTGAGCGAGAGGCGTACAACAAACGGAGAGTTTTGATGGCCAGAAATGGGCAACGGGGCGGGGAATTGGGAGGGAGCAGAGCGCCCGACAGCGGGGTCCCCGACCAAGATTGCACGCTTGCGGACTTCCAAAGAGGGCTTGTTTCCGGGCATTCGTTCTAGGAAGGAGGCTAACGTGGCTGGCTCCGGTGCTTCGTCCCCAGAGGAGGAAGGCTGTGTGAAAGGAAAAAGGTCAGAACCAGCCACGTCCCTGACACCACCTACCAGCCAGGTGTAGCGTCAGCCTTAGTGGCAGGGACTGACCTGGCTGCCGTCTGCCTGGGGCTGCTGTTGCAGCGAGCCGTCCGTCCTACCCGAGCGCGCTAACTGAGTGCAGGCGGGTTGGTGTTGGGGAGACGGAGAGGGGCAGGTGCGCGAACAGGTTCAGGTGGCTTGCGTCGGGTTGCTCTTTAAAGGGGCGTGGCTTGAGTGGGACCACCAGAGGTGAGGAGGACGGCCCAAATCCAGAGGGCGGGCGAGGGGCGGGTTTGGCGTCAGCCGTTCCCCAACGTGGCGTCTCCCGGAGCTCGCAGTGGAATGGCGTTTACAAGTCCTCGGGCCGAGGAGCTCAATGCAAGCGGCATTAATGCAAGCGGCATTAATCGTTTGAGCGACGATGAATGCCGCTTGCATTTCCCCTCCCCCCCATCTTCAGATTCCTTCGTCCCGTTTGCTTGAAAACATGTGGCAGCTTCAGGGGCTGGCGCGCCTTTGCCCGGGAGGTGTTTCGCCGAAGCCCGGCGGCCGCTCGCCCGGTTCATAAATAGTTGGGAAAGCGGGAAAGCCCGCCGAGAGGTGTTTGGACCGTTTGGTGGGCGGGCCGTTTCGCGCGCGTTTAGTTTGAGAATCAGGAGACGAGAAGGTGACGCGCGCAACGTGGTGTGTGTAGCCCGCGGCGTCTCCTTAGAAGGCCCGCGGCGCTTCCTTCCTTCCGTGTTGAATTGAGCCGCCGGTTACGGAGTCCCAGCCTCTTCGCGTGTTTACTCCCGCGGCGTCAGGAGAGGCCGGAGCGGCTCCGCCACTGCGCTGGCTGGACTGGAGGAGGGCGGGGAAGGGGCCCGCCGAAAGCTCGGCTCATGCTGATGACCGCTAGTAACTCCTCCGCTTAGGAGCCGGCGCAGGAATGCCTGGAACGTGGGCCAAGGTCACCCTGGTTCAGGGGCTGCTACGAGCCAGGGGAGGGGGCGAGCCGGAGCTGGCCGAGAGCGCTCCGGTTCCTCCAGGACCAGGAAAAGTCTGGCTGGGGCGCGTGGCGGCCTTGGAGGATGAAAGCGCCTGGCACCAAAGGAGGCTTTCCAGGAAAATCTGCCTCTCGAGGCAGCCAGCGGGAAAGAGAGCAGCAGAAAGCGGTTTCCCCGAATGGGACTTTTTTTCCTGGCGGGCGCAAAAATTAAGACACGAGGAATTTACTAGGACCCGTAATGGGTCGTGTGTGAAAACTCGTAACTTTGCAAGAGCAGCGGTTTCCTCAAGCAAATATTCTGCAAGGGGTGGTAGAAAAAACACATGGTTTTCCAATTGTCCCCGTTTAGCAGCCAAAGTGGGGTTTGTTTGTTTTTTTGGATGCACGCTGTACTAATAGCTTCCAGTACTTTCTCCTTATTTGCCCTTTTGAAGGAATTTTGTGGCTCCCCCTCCTTTTTTAAAGTTTAGTTTCAAGATTATCTCCTTTCTCTCTGTTGCTAGTAAAAATTGATTAGTATTGGCAGAATAGAAATATACTGGGGAAGAGGTGCAGATGTGTTAACCTAGTTCAGGGGTAGGCAACCTTGGCTCTTTTATGACTCGTGGACTTCAACTCCCAGAATTCCTGAGCCAGCTTGGCTGGCTCAGGAATTCTGGGAGTTGAAGTCCACGAGTCATAAAAGAGCCAAGGTTGCCTACCCCTGACCTAGTTCAACGTTAAGGTGAAGTTTATAGACTGTAAGTTCCTAAAATAGGATGGGATGATTGCCCTTTGGCTAAAGCTGTAGTTTAAAAAAAGTAATACCCATTTAATGAGTCATAAAATATATAGATAACTGCAAAACAAATTTATATAGAAAACGGGTAGTATGTAACAATGGGATATAGGTGACTCATTCTCATTGGACAGGAATTGGATGCTGAAGAACTATTGGTAGTACAACTTATCACACATAAGAATTTACATAAATTTTACTGGCACTTTTCTGTCTTTTCTTGTTACCTGATCCCCCTGTGTTGCAGATTTATTGCAATTTTTAAGCTTACCTTGCAATGACTGTAATCTGTTATGTGTTAGCTGACTGGACTGATATTACTTCTTCACTTCACCTGTCTCCAAGAAATATTCTGGAATGATATTGACAATTTGTGTAACCTTACTCCTAAAAAAAGTGCACAATTCAGCATTTTTTTAAAAAGCAGCTGATATTCTTTGAATGCCGCAGCTGCCTGAGAAGCCTATCAAAAGAGATGTATTTTGTCAGATTATCAGGATTTGGGAGCCATTTGTAATGGTGCCTGGAAATAAGTTGTTTATGAAAGAGTTTTGTGAAATATTGAGGTTTCTATCCTCTCCTCTATAGAAGTCCAAAGAAATCTGTTAAGTTTTAGTAGGCTTTTCAGAAATTGTGGAGAAACTGAGGGCTATTATCAGTGAGTGAGGATATGATATGTACACCTGTGTGTGTGGAAATGGCATCAGGGGTGGATCTATTACCATTGTATGGTGCTAGTATTATTAGAAATTATTCTTTTGTTATTATCTGGAATTCCCATCATCACCTTGGTTATCTCTTTGTGAATAATCATTAGCATTCAATTTAAGAACCATATTTAGGTAAGATTATGTACCATCCATGATCATAAGTCCCTAACATGTTCTTTTAGATCCAACATGTTTTTTTAGATACAACAGTGTATCTATCACCATTATAATTGAATCTATCTACCTTTTTCCTTCCACCTTTCTCAGTGTTAGAGCCTTCCCCAGACGACATGTGCAGATGTCTGCACCCATGTAAAATCATTTTTTATAAGCTGCACTAAACTCCCAGTTGTCTTCTGGGTGCAATTCAAGGTGTTTATTGTCACCTATGAAATCCTGTATGACAGTGATGGCGAACCTTTTAGAGACCGAGTGCCCAAAAACTGCCCCCGCCCTGCTCCACCTGTCCCGCCCACTCCGCCCCGACTTGCTCTGCTCCTGCCCCGCCCGCCTCCATATCTTGCCATAAATCACCCAGGCGGCCCAGCAGTGCCATGGCAGCCATGTCCTACGCCCGTACCCTGCAGCATCATCTGTGCGCAATGGAGTGTGAGGGCGGAGTCTTGTCCCCCCTGCTCGGCTCCATGTACTTGGCTGCACTGCTGTGCATGGGCCGCACTCGCAGGCGACTCTCCTCCGGGGGGGCTGCTGGTGAGGAGGGGGCTGCGGGGGAGGCGGGTCTGGGGCGACAGCACGTGTGCCTATAGAGAGGGCTCCGAGTGCTGCGTCTGGCACACGTGCCATACGTTTGCCACCACTGCTGTATGACCTAGGTCTGGGTCACTTGTAGGAGTGCCTATCTTCAGTGATTTCTGTACCTCCCACCAGATTCAACGGGGTGGGCATGTTCTAGGTCTCCTCTGTTATCTGGTTGGACCCTGAAGATGCTTCTTCTCTGTTGCACTATCTGCTTTTCCGCAGGTATTTCCGCAGGTATTATATAATTGGCACTAAGCATCTGTGATTAATAGTATGCCCCTATGCTTACTATGTAGTAAGGATGGATTTTGCTTACAGAATTGCACTGTATTATAGTGTGTTTGGTTTACTTTGCTCTTCTTGTTTTTATTATTAGTTATCCTAGATTGACATGCATGGCCTTATAAAGTCTTTAAATTCATACAATTCGGTGAGTTTTGTCTATAGCAGTGGTTCTCAACCTGTGGGTCGGGACCCCATTTGGGGTCGATCGACCATTTCACAGGGGTCGCCAAGCAAGGCTGTCCGCCATTTTTTTTGTCCGTCATTTTTTTTGTCCGCCATTTTTTCCCCCTTTTCCGGTGGGTGTCTTACCTCCCTTGGGCTGGGCCAGCTGGTGGTCGGCCTGCTCCGTCTCTGCCACTTGCCAGCTACGTCTCAGCCGGTGCAGGGGGCAGAACCATGCATGCGCGGCGCTCCCGGGCAGGGAAAGTCCTCGACTTACGACCAGTTGGGTAGTCCTCGACTTACGACCGGTTTGGTCCTCGACTTACGACTGGTTTGGTCCTCGACTTACGACTGGTTTAGTCCTCGACTTATGACCGGTTGGGGTCGCAGCATTAAAAAGGTTGAGAACCACTGGTCTATAGGATCAAACTAGAATCATGGCATGAACAGATTGTACTCTGCCACTGGAGTTTTATATACCACTGTATAGTATGTGTAACTGTAGTATGAAAAGATGGTATCCACTTGATTTTGGAATTTGCCTATTCAAGGTTTCACGTTCATATCGATTTGAAAGACTGTGTTCATATAATTTGAATGCACCAACATACATTCTTTCAAATCTGCTGAATGCTGCTTCATATTACTGCATTGTGTTTGCTTTTTTTTAAAAAAAAAAAAAATTCCTGCCTATTTCACCAGCTGCCTAAAATGGATAGAAAAGTATCATACATCACTTCTAACATTCCGTACTAAGCTGGGATTGTATACATTAAAACATCAGAAACTGGGAATAAGGGAGATGAGAGTACTTTAGTTAAGCACAGAAAATATGCAAAGGTTTTCATAATCCTTTTTGCAAATATATCAACTGCAAATAAGTTAAGCACCATTCCTCAAGGATTAGTTTTAGAATTGGTTCAACACGATACTTCACTTGGTGGACTTTTGTTCCTAAGTGTTAGCAGCATTATACATCATTAATTAGAGAATTGGATTCACCAAGTTCTTGTATTTTGTGAGTTATATAAATTCTGTTTATTAAGTTGGGTAAGTCAAATTAATGAGAGTACTCTGCAGAAAGTTAACAGTATTGTATGTGATGTGTGATACACATATACTCTGACTGAGAAAATGCAACATAATTTTCAGTTTTATACAAAGAGACTATGTGGGCTCTAAAACTGACTACTGTGAATTAGAGGATTATGTAAAAACTTTGATCAAGAATTTAGTAAGCCACCTGCATAATATATTTATAACAGTTATAGTTCCTTATGAAAATGTAAATTAGTTACATCTGGACTGTTTATACAGGTAAATAGCAGTTTACAAAAAGCTGTTTCAAAAAGACAACTAAGTAAAACTTTTGACATATTAATCTTTTGCAAACTTTGTAATGTATATTATCTTGTCTTTAGGACAGGAATACTATAATAGTGTAGCCATTTCCAGAGAAATCTTATCATTTTTCCTTTCCTGTTCAGTTTATTAAAAGCCCCAAGGAACAGTATTTTGTTTCATTATAAGTAGGCTGCTGAGCATAATAATATAATAAATGCAGGTAAATAGAACTTATTTACATATAAGCACATATAAGACTAAGCAAATGTAAAATGTCAGTGCTTTACTGCCATAGTTATGGAATATATTGTAAATCAGAGACGAGGTTAATCTTTATACAGGCATCAATGTGTAAAACTTGTTTTAGGCTTCCTTTTTCTCATGGGAATATTATTTTCAGCAATATACCTGGGGCTTAGGTAGTCCTCTGACATCTTCATTGGACTCTAGAAACAGGTACTGCATCTAGATATTAGAAGAAACAAAGAAAACAGAAGAAAGTGTCCTATATAGTCAATTTCTGTTTTCTTGCTAGATCAGTCATATTTATCTTGCTAGATCAAAAGCAGACTTGAACTTGGTATCATTTGCTTAACATATTCTTGACGTATCTCCAGAGAAATGTATAACAATATGGTAGGAAGGTCTAGCCTTCTTCCTCCAGTACTTGGGATTTGATAGCTAATTGTCCTTTGTTGTACAATATATGTAAGGGTTGTATCTTGAAAGCTACATTTTTCTATTTTTATGAAATATGCATACATTCAGACTTAGTTTGTAAATAATCCAAGCCACGTATGCTTTAATTACAGTTTGCAGAATATCCCCTAAGTGACAGGGTTTGTGTTAATCCAAGACAAGTGACATAGCATAATGCAGAAAATTCAGGCTTGATTATCACAGCCTGTCATGTCAGTTTCATTAAACTAACAGGGCAGCATAGGAAAGCTAATTTTGATTTCAGTAAAAATAAGGACATCTACAGTGACTGGTTTTCTGGGTGTGAAAGGTTTTGAATACCCAGCATGCAAGATTTAAAAGTATAGTTTGTATACGTTACCATATATGCAGTCTACTAAATTTTCTGAGTATGCTTATTTAATTTGAAGGGTGAATGCAGAGAGTGTTTCATATGCTTATATTCAACCATACCTAAGTTCTTTAATTTCAGTGGACCTATCTTAGTTGTGTCTAACTTCTCATTGATTTCAGTAAGCCTGTTCTTGATAAGCACATAGATATCTTCTCCAATCAGGATGTTCTCCCTGAATTCCCTATGCAGTGTAGCTATTGATGAGAGCTCCAAAAAATTGAAGTTCTGGATCTGGGGTGCTCCCAGTTAAGAGAAGGATATTTCCATGAAACTTGGTTTGGTACAGGTTTCTGTTCTCTGCTGACAATTTTGGCAAAGTGTGGGGCATCTGTGCTGGCACCATGTTGGGAAGGAAACTATTATCTTTCTCTCTCCCAAAAGCTTTCCAGGGTAAAAACAGTCTGCAAATATAAGTAACAGGCTTTATGTCATGCATGCTTGATGTTTAGTAGTTGTTCACATTCGCCAAAGGAACTTGATTGTGAGGATAAGAATTGGAGATACTGTATGTTCCAACCACAAACTTTGCTTTGGGACCCATTTCCGAATTTTGTTCATGTGACCATGGGGATGCTGTAACGGTCTAAGTATGAAAAATGGTCATAAGTCACTTTTTTCAGTGCTGTTGCAACTTTGAATGGTCACTAAACGAAGTGCTGTAAGTCAAAGGCTTACTTGTATTTGAAACTACAATTTTCAAGCCAGCCTCTGGCAACTTCATGGATGTATCCGTGTATTCTTTTGACAACAGTGTGGAAGTGGTTTGTCACTGTCTTCTTTCTAGATGTGCTTTTGATTTCAATATAGTCTACAACTCTGTGGTTGTCTGCAAGATGCATCCAGTCCTGCATAGTTTCCAGTTCTACACAAGATCATCAACCAGGTGTAGCCATCTGATCAGATCCAGTGACCTTACAGTTAGGGGCAATCAATGTGAAAGCTTATAAATCTTGCAATGATTTGTTGTAGCTCTTAGGGATGAATGAACCAGTGCATTGCATCAGTAATTTTCAATACCTTTTCTAGTATGTTTGCCTTTATCAGAGGCAGACGATTGCTTTAATGTACTGCAGTCAGTAAGCCTTTGACAAGTGTCTTTTAGCCCACGAAAGACAATCTCAGGAAGATAGTGGAAAGGCAGATAGGTTCCAATGTTTGAAAACCATTTTCCTGTAAACAGATAGCTTTATTTACCTCCCACTGGATATACATTTTTAGTTTGGTGAAGCAAAACTCAACTTGCAATCCTTTTCAAATGCCTCTGTTGAAATGTCAAAAATTTTAAAGCTAAAGTTTTGACCCATAATCCACTGGGTCAGAAATTTCAGAGAGAAAGCTGTAAATTCAGAAAACCAGACCGGCATTGAATTTTCATCCTTCTGTTGAACAATCTGTCCCTTGAGCAGAAAGATGAGATTGATTGTTTTATTTCATTCATGAATGTCTAAATAATAGATTGACACATGACACATTGTTAGAGGAGGTATTGTATCCAGAATTTCTCCTGCCTTCCACTGTGTTCTTAACTGAGAAAAAAGGTAAGATAATTAAGTCTAAAATTTTACTTGAAAGAAGAAGAAACAAATGTTGTTTCTTAATTTTTGCCTCACAATCTGCTTTAATTATCAAACAGGTAGTGCTCGACCAATGACCACAATTGAGCCCAGAATTTATGTTGCTAAGTGAGAAATTTGTTAATTGAGTTTTGTGCCATTTTACGACTTTCCTTGCCACATTTGTTAAGTGAATCACTGCAGTTGTTAAATTAGTAACACGGTTGTTAAGTGAATCTGGCTTCCCCCATTGATGCTGCTTGTTAGAAGGTTGCAAAAGGGGCTCACATGACCCCCCCCCCAGGACACTAACCATCATAAATATGAACCAGTTGTCAAGCATCTGAATGTAAATCATGTGACCCTGGGGATGCTGCAAAGGTCGTGTGTGAAAAATGTTCATAAAGTCACTTTTTTTAGTGCCGTTGTAACTTCGAACGGTCACTAAATGAAGTCAAGGACTCCCTGTATAGCCTCCCATCTCACAAACATGACTCTGTTAGCATACAATGAAACAGTTAAAAAGTCTAAAGCATCCATTGAAAACAACTAAGCATAAATACCAAGAAGACCATGGTAGAACGAACCAAATCCTATATATAATACAGGTAGTCCTCGAGTTACAGCCATTCATCATTTAAAGTTACAAAGGCACTGAAAGAAATGACTTATGATTGATCCTCACTACTTAGAAGTATTGCAGCCTCCCTATGGTCATGTGATCAGAGTTCAGGAGATTGGCAACCAGCATGTATTTAGGATGGCTGCAGCATCCTGGGGTCATGTGATCACTATGTGCAATCTTTCCGACGGGCTTCTGACCAGCAAAGTCAGTGGGAGATGCCAGATTCATTTAATGGCCACGTGATTCACTTAACAACTATAGTGATTTGCTTAACCATGGCAAAAAGATGCATACAACTGGATGTGAGTCACTTAGTAGCAATCGACTTGCTTAGCAGTGGACATTCTGGTTTCAGTTGCAGTCATATATAACAGTCCTTCAGGCTCTCTATTTCCTATGGAATCCCCAAGCCTGTTCGAAAAATCATGTTTAAGGAGATTTCCAGAAGGCCAGTAGATTTGGGACTAACCTCATTTCAGGGAGGTTAGAAAAGGCTTGTCTCCTGCTTCTGGGTCCCTTGTACGGAACTCTTCAGCAGACAGGATCTGTAATCTGCCTCTCCTGCCAGACCTATTGCTGTGGTAAAGTTGCTTATGTCCTGATGTCTGGATTGCTTTGTATATTAAATGAATATCCTCCAGCACTGCTAATACGTGAGATAAGTTGACATGTCAGCCTACTTTAATACTGGCTCAGTGTTAGGAATTCGAATGAATTTGCAGTAGAAAGCTATTTAAAATTAGTGCATGCATATCTTATCCCCAGAATCTTTTACAAGCAATTTGTCTTTTTGTTATTAAGCAAAACCTCAAACAAATTGAGCGTGGCACTACTATTCTTGTGTGCAAATTCAGTATTGCCTTATTTTTAATTTTGTTTTTGCTGTCTTTGAAGTTCACAAATGCATTTCAGGCGTGTTGCAATATCACCATGGAAATTATACATCAAATGCAAAATCGAGTAATAAGCAGTGCAGGTTTGTTGACATTTGTGTTACCAAAAGATGAACAAATATTTGAGAGATGGAGCTAGACCAAGTAGGACATGTGTTACCTAGAAAACTAAGGGATGAGTTTGTGGTTTGCCTGTTCAGAAAACAATTCAGACTGTGGCCGTGAGGATTATGTTAAAATGCTTTCTAATCTTTGTAAAAGAGCAATATTTTGCACAGTCTTTCCCGACTTAGTGCTTTCCAGGAGTGTTATGACTTATCATTATCAAATAGCCTGAAAATTGTAATCCAAAACTTTTGTAAGGTATTCAGTGTGGGCAGCCTAGTGAATAATAGTTTTGTGTATGTGACATATCTATTTGATGGCTGCAAAGATTTACTTTGCTGATGGATTCAAAAAATCAACTTAGGGACTCTTTAGTATATTAGGAAATAGAACTCAGGGTGTGATACATAAATGAAAAGGCAAAATTGGGCTGATTCATTGTACCAATAAAGGAGACTATTTGTAAGTCAGGGTTGAAATGAGGGATCCTTGATGCTCTCTGAGCTTGGTTGATTTCTTGCAGATGTTTCATCACCCAAACTAGGTAGCATAGTGCCAAGGACCCCTGATTCATTGTACTTCTCTTACTTTATCCCTGCTGAAAAGTGCCTGGGACAGCTTTTCATCTATATGGGATAGATTTAAAATAGCTTCAGCTTTGTCACAGGTTACTTACCTTTATTGAACAGAGACCTCATGAGAAGTACAATAAACCTTTGGCTTTCAACAATCTTGGAAATGCATAAATCAACTCCTTCCTTCCCTCTCTACGTGCAGTTTAATATGAAAGCACTCATTTCACTGATTTTTATTTTAAGTAAGTCATAACACAGGAGCCATTGTATTCTCACCTGTGGTTGCTCTATGTAAAGTATAACTTCTGCAAGCAAAGCTAGTTCTTTGTCATGATTGCTTGTACCCAACTGCTAACTTCTTGTAAAAATATATATATCTAGGGAGACCATAAAGTTGCCTTTCATCAAAACAAACAATAATTCTTAACTAATGGTAGTTTCCAAAGTATTGGGTTTTCTCTTATCCTGCTACTTTTAACTCTTTTTAAGTGGACATTTTGTAGATTAATTTACCCACATGTTGCATGTAGCTGGTGTTTAATGTTCTTATTATTGTCCGAGTGCTGTACAAGTTGTGTCAAATGTAAATGCAAGTTTTTAAAGCATATCTTAAAAGGGTGCCAGGACAACTTATGGACCATTTTTTTGACTGAAATGTGGAATGAGTTTAATCAACTATTACATAATTTTGCAGGCAAATTTGCTTTGCTTCTGATGACATTCACCATCCGTACCATAATCAAAACGTACTCCAACAGGAAATATATTTGTTACATAAAATATATTCACAGTAACAATAATAGGGTATTGCAAATCCATAACATTTTATTAAAATCTTTCAAAATTGGTTTAAATTGAGTAAATTTGTAAAAAAACATTTTGTGCCACTTCTTGAATATGGTATGATAATATTTTCTGCTTTTTTGCCTCAGCTTTTATTAAACAGTTAAATGGAAGCTAGTGATGAAGGCTAAAAATTAAGGTCTGTATAAAATTTATGGTGAAAAGAAATGTATCAGTAAACACCCATCTAACAGAAGGAATACTTTAGGCATAAACTGGAAGTGTTTATAAACTGCTCATAAGCAATATAGAGCTGAACCTACTGTAATAAAATAAAATGATAGGTATTATATTGTGACTTTTCCTGCCCTCTGTCATCTGAAAATAATATTCTTGCTTAGCTTCATTGTATGGAAACTTAAAGAATCAATAAAATAGGTGGCTTGTTTGTCTTTTTAGCTGCCACTGCAGAAATCTGTATCAAAGATGTACTAGATTAAACAGTTCTCTTGGTGGCCCATCTGTGCCCTGTTTGATGCTACTGGGGATGCTAATAAATCACTATTAGTGCTGAATCACTTAGCTTCCTACTTATTTTATTGATTTCTATATCAGGGAGAATCTTAAATAGGCTATTCATGTTATTTGCTGACAGTTCCTTTCTTTCATACCACCTAAAAATTCCCTTTCTTTTTTTAACTTCAGGAAACATTATAGAAAACGAGAAAGACTTCAGTGGTATTGAGAGTAAATTTTCTTTAAGAATACCTGAAAAGCCTGATGAAGACATTTGTCACCTAGTTCCTGGACAGGAAAGAAGTGTAGCAGATTGCAACTTCAATCATACCAGTAAAACTTTTGTGGTTATACATGGATGGACGGTAAGAAATGGGGGCAAGGGGTTCAAGTGGGCTTGCTGATTATATACCTGGCTCCCTGCTATGTATCAACAGCCCTGCCTGAGCTAGCTGACGTGATAGCCGGGGTGGCGGTTGGGACCCCCAGACTTATGGTCTTGGGGGATTTCAACCTTCCATCAGCGGGTGAGACGTCGGCGGCAGCTCAGGAGTTCTTGGCTTCCATG
>NW_015386615.1:862609-889488 GCF_001527695.2 Protobothrops mucrosquamatus | reverse complement strand
CCCCACCCTCTGGAACGAACTACCCCCCGAGATCCGGACGATTCCGGATCTCCTATCTTTTCGCCGCGCCCTCAAGACATGGCTTTTCCAGCAAGCGGGTCTGGCCTAGGGAGAATTTTAAATAGGGACAATTTTAATTAGAATTTTAATGGTAACACAGCGGTTAAATATTTGTTTTTAATTGGTTTTTATTGGGGATAGTATTTGTATTGTTTTAATATGCTGTAAGCCGCCCTGAGTCCTGTTGGGAGAAGGGCGGCATATAAGTTTAATAAATAAATAAATAAATAAATAAATAAGAGGAGTCAAACATTTGCATAGCTATTCACTAAAGCAGGGGGTCTTCAAACTTGGCCCTTTTGTGACTTGTGGACTTCCCCTCCCAGAATTCCTCAGCCAGGCACATTGGCTGAGGAATTCTGGGAGTTGAAGTCCACAAGTCATAAAAGGGCCAAGTTTGAAGACCCCTGCACTAAAGGCTCTTAGTTAACCTGATGTGAACAGAGACCAAGTAGTGATTTTTTTAAAAAAAAACAACCAACAAATTAATTGCCATACATTTTTACTTATAGTCAGTTCATTTCTGGAATGGGTAGCCTTTTAAACTCTATAGGTAATTCTCAACTAATGACTGTAATTGAGCCCACTATTTTGGTCATAAGCCACGATGGTCATGAAGTGGCTTATCACATGACCAGATCCAATTTTACAACTTTTTCGTAGCAGTCATTAAGCAATCCCTGTGACCCATAGTTCACTATGGGAAATTTTTCCAGAAACGGAAAGTAAGTGCCTTTTCCATCAGAAAATATTGTGGTCACATGACCACAAGCTACAAATGGCTGTAAATGTAGGTTTGCTGCTAAGCACCCAAAATCCTTTTACATGACTATGAGGAGCCCCAGACGTCAGAGATTTGAATCCTTGTTATAAGTCCCATTTTTTGGGGGGGGGAGGGGTGTCCATCATAATTCTGGTCACTAAGGAATTGGCCATAAATTAAGGACTACCTGTATTGTCTTCTGGATCATGTTTCGAAATTATAATATGTGTTTTTTTAAAGCAACTCCAACCTTAGTTTAAACATCACAATTTGATCATAACTTTTACAAAAAAACAAATGTTTTGCTGCATCAGGCCATCTGTCCTAGTATTCTTTTTTTCAATAGTGCTGAAATCTGATAAGCTGTCACGCTAAATGGGACATAGCTGTAAAGGTGATCCAGGCAATTCTATTCATGACGAGAACTAGAAGCCATATTGCGTGGGGAGCAATGAAAAACATTGGAGTTGGGAAGACCTTGTTACTTAAGCAAGACATGAATCCTTAATAGGGAAATCTTCGTAGCATTTCCTGTCTGGGAAGAACTAAATGACCAGGGCCACTGAGAGATTGTCCTAAGTTCCAAAGGGCAGACTTGACATAGGGAAATGGAAGCTGGATCTTTTCTAGGCTTACCTGGAAAAGCCAGAGATTAAAACCAGGATTGTCTTCTTGTAAAGCAAAAAACACTGCTGTTGCACTACAGCCATTCCCTGCAGCTTGGGAACATTTTNGAACTCTTCAGCAGACAGGATCTGTAATCTGCCTCTCCTGCCAGACCTATTGCTGTGGTAAAGTTGCTTATGTCCTGATGTCTGGATTGCTTTGTATATTAAATGAATATCCTCCAGCACTGCTAATACGTGAGATAAGTTGACATGTCAGCCTACTTTAATACTGGCTCAGTGTTAGGAATTCGAATGAATTTGCAGTGGAAAGCTATTTAAAATTAGTGCATGCATATCTTATCCCCAGAATCTTTTACAAGCAATTTGTCTTTTTGTTATTAAGCAAAACCTCAAACAAATTGAGAGTGGCACTACTATTCTTGTGTGCAAATTCAGTATTGCCTTATTTTTAATTTTGTTTTTGCTGTCTTTGAAGTTCACAAATGCATTTCAGGCGTGTTGCAACATCACCATGGAAATTATACATCAAATGCAAAATCGAGTAATAAGCAGTGCAGGTTTGTTGACATTTGTGTTACCAAAAGATGAACAAATATTTGAGAGATGGAGCTAGACCAAGTAGGACATGTGTTACCTAGAAAACTAAGGGATGAGTTTGTGGTTTGCCTGTTCAGAAAACAATTCAGACTGTGGCCGTGAGGATTATGTTAAAATGCTTTCTAATCTTTGTAAAAGAGCAATATTTTGCACAGTCTTTCCCGACTTAGTGCTTTCCAGGAGTGTTATGACTTATCATTATCAAATAGCCTAAAGATTGTAATCCAACACCTTTGTAAGGTATTCAGTGTGGGCAGCCTGGTAAATAATAGTTTGTGTATGTGACATATCTATTTGATGGCTGCAAAGATTTACTTTGTTGATGGATTCAAAAAATCAACTTATGGGACTCTTTAGTATATTAGGAAATAGAACTCAGGGTGTGATACATAAATGAAAAGGCAAAATTGGGCTGATTCATTGTACCAATAAAGGAGAATATTTGTAAGTTAGGGTTGAAATGAGGGGTCCTTGGTGCTCTCTGAGCTTGGTTGATTTCTTGCAGATGTTTCATCACCCAAACTAGGTAGCATCATTAGTGCCAAGGACCTCGATTCATTGTACTTCTCTTTATCCCTGCTGAAAAGTGCCTGGACAGCTTTTCATCTATATGGGATAGATTCAAAATAGCTTCAGCTTTGTCACAGGTTACTTACCTTTATTGAACAGAGACCTCATGAGAAGTACAATAAACCTTTGGCTTTCAACAATCTTGGAAATGCATAAATCAACTCCTTCCTTCCCTCTCTACGTGAAGTTTAATATGAAAGCACTCATTACACTGATTTTTATTTTAAGTAAGTCATAACACAGGAACCATTGTATTCTCACCTGTGGTTGCTCTATGTAAAGTATAACTTCTGCAAGCAAAGCTAGTTCTTTGTCATGATTGCTTGTACCCAACTGCTAACTTCTTGTAAATATATATATATCTAGGGAGACCATAAAGTTGCCTTTCATCAAAACAAACAATAATTCTTAACTAATGGTAGTTTCCAAAGTATTGGGTTTTCTCTTATCCTGCTACTTTAACTCTTTTTAAGTGGACATTTTGTAGATTAATTTACCCACATGTTGCATGTAGCTGGTGTTTAATGTTCTTATTATTGTCCGAGTGCTGTACAAGTTGTGTCAAATGTAAATGCAAGTTTTTAAAGCATATCTTAAAAGGGTGCCAGGACAACTTACGGACCATTTTTTTGACTGAAATGTGGAATGAGTTTAATCAACTATTACATAATCTTGCAGGCAAATTTGCTTTGCTTCTGATGACATTCACCATCCGTACCATAATCAAAACGTACTCCAATAGGAAATATATTTGTTACATAAAATATATTCACAGTAACAATTAATAATGGCGTATTGCAAATCCACAATATTTTATTAAAATCTTTCAAAATTGGTTTAAACTGAGTAAATTTGTTAAAAAGCCATTTTGTGCCACTTCTTGAATATGGTATGGTAATATTTTCTGCTTTTTTTGCCTCAGCTTTTATTAAACAGTTAAATGGAAGCTAATGATGAAGGCTAAAAATTAAGGTCTGTATAAAATTTATGGTGAAAAGAAATGTATCAGTAAACACCCATCTAACAGAAGGAATACTTTAGGCATAAACTGGAAGTGTTTATAAACTGCTCATAAGCAATATAGAGCTGAACTTACTGTAATAAAATAAAATGATAGGTATTATATTGTGACTTTTCCTGCCCTCTGTCATCTGAAAATAATATTCTTGCTTAACTTCATTGTATGGAAACTTAAAGAATCAATAAAATAGGTGGCTTGTTTGTCTTTTTAGCTGCCACTGCAGAAATCTGTATCAAAGATGTACTAGGATAAACAGTTCTTTTGGTGGCCCATCTGTGCCCTGTTTGATGCTACTGGGGATGCTAATAAATCACTATTAGTGCTGAATCACTTAGCTTCCTACTTATTTTATTGATTTCTATATCAGGGAGAATCTTAAATAGGCTATTCATGTTATTTGCTGACAGTTCCTTTCTTTCATACCACTTAAAAATTCCCTTTCTTTTTTTAACTTCAGGAAACATTATTGAAAACGAGAAAGACTTCAGTGGTATTGAGAGTAAATTTTCTTTAAGAATACCTGAAAAGCCTGATGAAGACATTTGTCACCTAGTTCCTGGACAGGAAAGAAGTGTAGCAGATTGCAACTTCAATCATACCAGTAAAACTTTTGTGGTTATACATGGATGGACGGTAAGAGGAGTCAAACATTTGCATAGCTATTCACTAAAGCAGGGGTCTTCAAACTTGGCCCTTTTGTGACTTGTGGACTTCACGTCCCAGAATTCCTCAGCCAGGCACATTGGCTGAGGAATTCTGGGAGTTGAAGTCCACAAGTCATAAAAGGGCCAAGTTTGAAGACCCCTGCACTAAAGGCTCTTAGTTAGCCTGATGTGAACAGAGACCAAATAATGATTTTTAAAAAAACCAACAAATTAATTGCCATACATTTTTACTTATAGTCAGTTCATTTCTGGAATGGGTAGCCTTTTAAGCTCTATAGGTAATTCTCAACTAATGACTGTAATTGAACCCACTATTTTGGTCATAAGCCATGATGGTCATAAATTGGCTTATCACATGACCAGATCCAATTTTACAACTTTTTTGTAGCAGTCATTAAGCAATCCCTGTGACCCATAGTTCACTATGGGAAATTTTTCCAGAAACGGAAAGTAAGTGCCTTTTCCATCAGAAAATATTGTGGTCACATGACCACAAGCTACAAATGGCTGTAAATGTAGGTTTGTTGCTAAGCACCCAAAATCCTTTTACATGACTGTGAGGGGCCCCAGACGTCAAGAGATTTGAATCCTTGTTATAAGTCTCATTTGGGGGGGGGGGGGGGGGTGTCCATCATAATTCTGATCACTAAGGAATTGGCCATAAATTAAGGACTACCTGTATTGTCTTCTGGATCATGTTTGGAAATTATAATATGTGTTTTTTTTAAAGCAACTCCAACCTTAGTTTAAACATCACAATTTGATCATAACTCTTACAAAAAAAACAACTGTTTTGCTGCATCAGGCCATCTGTCCTAGTATTCTTTTTTTCAATAGTGCTGAAATCTGATAAGCTGTCACGCTAAATGGGACATAGCTGTAAAGGTGATCCAGGCAATTCTATTCATGACGAGAACTAGAAGCCATATTGCGTGGGGAGCAATGAAAAACATTGGAGTTGGGAAGACCTTGTTACTTAAGCAAGACATGAATCCTTAATAGGGAAATCTTTGTAGCATTTCCTCTCTGGGAAGAACTAAATGACCAGGGCCACTGAGAGATTGTCCTAAGTTCCAAAGGGCAGACTTGACATAGGGAAATGGAAGCTGGATCTTTTCTAGGCTTACCTGGAAAAGCCAGAGATTAAAACCAGGATTGTCTTCTTGTAAAGCAAAAAACACTGCTGTTGCACTACAGCCATTCCCTGCAGCTTGGGAACATTTTCTTGAGGCTAGCATTAATATTAGGAAGTCTTGCAGTAAGAATGGTAAAGAAACTTGGAGCTCATTCGACATCCATGTTGTTCGTTAATCCTTTTTTTTTTTTTTAGCTGCTAACATAACACACACATTTGCATTTCTTAAACTTTATGTTCTCCAAAGTTTAGGTCCAAGTGACCTGAGCATTATCCCAGCAGGGTTCTTTGTTATAGTAATTATGGTTTGTTATGGGAGAAATAGGAGACAGGGGTATTAGCTATGTTTATCACTTTTTAATTATATATTTAAAAGGCGGGATAAAAAATAATAATTGTAATTATTATTATTAAATAAGTGTCAGGTGCAAAAAATCGGGAACCAAGATTGTTCAAATGAGTACAGTTTTAATCCATTCTAGTTCATTCCAAGAATCTGAACTACTAACAGTCAAGGCAGATTGTCAGTAGATAAAAGTCCATGTAATTCAAGAAAGAATGGACTTGAATCTCTTGTGGGCGTGAAGGGACCCCTCACTAGGGCTCAGCCTGGTCATCATCTACAATCAGCAGCCACATAACTTGCTTCTTCACACCAAGGTCTGCACAAGTTAAAAGAAAACTAACAGTTGTGCTTTGCTCAACTTAGATACATTCAGTGCAAATCCTCTCAGTTCTTTCTAAAGTCTTCTTCATTTTCCTCTCCCCTGTATTTCCTTAAAACTGCTAGTACTCCTCAGCAAAAAAACCACAATATTTTGCTTTTTGTCACACAATTGATTTTCTAATGCCCTTCAAATAGCCACAACAGCATGGGGGTTACTTGGAAAGGCAGGCATAATTCACTAGTTCTCCATTTTGCAATAAATATATAATGATATTGGCCTTTGCAAAAGTTGTGGCGGTGAATTTCCTATCAAAGGATTAATCTTTTATGGATTAAAATATAATACGCCCAGGCAGCTTTTCCCAGCTGGATATTTTCCATATGTTTTGAACAATTCCCATAAACTCTTAACATAGAAATGTATGGAAGCTTTAGTCTGCTACATTTGTAGAGCACCAGATTGGACAAGGTTACTATCAATGCACTCCTAAGCTTGTTTATGGTTGCTTATGGTTACTTACTTTGAAACTATTCGATGATTATATTTCTTATCTCTGTAAATGTACTTAATATCTATCCTTTGAGGTTAATATTATAGACTGACATAGAGTATCGTATTCTAGGTGACTGGCATGTATGAGAGCTGGGTTCCTAAGCTGGTGAGGGCACTGTACAACAGGGAACCTGATTCTAATGTCATTGTGGTTAACTGGTTAGCTCGAGCCAGTTTGCATTATACAACGTCTGCATACTTTACAAAGGAGGTGGGAGAAGATCTTGCTGCATTCGTTGATTGGATGGAGGTAAGCATCTGTTTGCAAGTTCTGTACAGCACAATATCTCGAGAGTTAAAAGTGATGAATACCTAGAATCCAAGATAAGGGCATTTCAAAATGAGGAACTTAGAGCCTGCTAAAAAACAGCCCTTGGGGTTTTGATTCCACAATGTTAGCTATATTTATTTCTGGCTGAACTGTATTTGAAACTGTACTTAGCCATTTTTTAAAAAAAATAAAGTTAAATGGACCTTAATAGGTGGTCCATTTTCTGCTTCATGACCCTTCTTGCTCTTGCACTTTTAAGGGGAAAAGTGGCTTGATGCCTTTTCGGCACTCCCATTATGTGGCTAGCAAAATGCATACTGCATGCAATAAGGCCTTGGAGTGAAAAGCAATTTATTTTGTTCCTCATTTCTGTGGAGTGGTGAAGAAAGGGGATTTGTGGCAGGATCTGCCATAACTCAGGATGGAGCAGTTATTTTTTACTGTCAGTATATCTCCAATTTGTTTGTGAAGGTTTCCAAAGTAGAATAGGTGGATTCTCATGATGGATCTATTGCCGTGCTGTACCCGCTAGTGAGAATTACATGATGGAATGCTTTCTCATTGGGAAAAACATGTCTGCCGGGTATCTGGCATATGAAATATATGCTAACATATGTAATATAGATAGTTCCATAATATTGTTATTCTCTGTTAATTCTTATTTTTAATATGTGGAAACATCCAAACATTCATATTCCAGCTCTTGCCTGAAAAGTTTTGTTAGCAATACTTGCACTGACACTACTATTTTTTATGAGAAACAGTGTCCATAATGATGGTTGGAAAATTGATGTAGTCCTTCACTTATGACCACCATTGAGCCCAAAATTTCTGTTGCTAAGTGAGACATTTGTTAAGTGAGTTTTGCCCCATTTTACCTCCTTGCTACCGTTGTTAAGTGAATCACTGCGGCTGTTCTGGCTTCCCCATTGGCTCTGCTTGTCAGAAAGTCGCAAAAGGGGATCACGTGACCCCCATGGCCTTGCAACCGTCACAAATATGAACCAGTTGCCAAGCCACTGAATTTTGATCACGTGACCATGGGGATGCAGCAGTGGTTGTAAGTATGAAAAATGGTCACGAGTCATTTTTTCAGTGCCATTGTAACTTTGAACAGTCACTAAACGAATTGTTATAAGTTGAGGACTGCCTGTATTAAATGCAAGCGATGTCAAGTCTTTTAAGTATCAGTTTTGTAATTAAGGAATGAAGATAGCTGAATGTTCACTTATATACTCGGGACATCTTTGACCTAGAGTGATTTTTTCATTCCTGATGTGCCAAATGTGCCCTCTGCTGGGTAGTGATGAATATATTGCTGTTCTTCACATTCTTACATTAGGGCTGTCCAAAGCCTCTAAAAGAGGGCCTTGAAACAGACAGGAATATATGGAACAGCTTGCTATGGATTGTTAAAGCTGCTGTGTCTTTTTTCAAGCTATGTATGGCTATGTTGGAAACTATCTGTGCAAGTATTCTTAATACACTGCTGCTTAACTCCATGCATTCTTTTGCAGTCTCCCTACTTCCATCATGATAATATATAGTCCCTTCAAATTGCCTTCTGAATGCATGAGGCTGTTCTCAAGTAAATTTTGGATGCAACCAGCTACCCCCAGAGTCATTTCTTGTGAACGGGCAGCCATATAAATTTGATCAACTAATACCTTTAAATGACGTGGAGTGGAGAACTATCTCTCTGTTTAGATCTTCATCTGAAATTCAGTTCTTAGGAGCAATGAGGCGTGGTGCTGATTCTTGGAAAGGAGACAGTGATTTTTTTTTTTTATGGCTGTTGAGAGTACGCACAAAAGATTGGAGGAGGCCTTGGGAAGTTCACTTAAAATGTTACTAGGTGGCCTTCTTTCCCCATTTCCTCATCTGGGCAGGTGGGACAGAGCCACAAATTGAGTACCACTTTCAATGGAGAGTAAACATGAGGCTAGGCTAGTTCCCATACTTTACATTTTGCAGAAAAACAGGCTGTAAATGGAGCTTGGTTCCCCTTGAGCCACAACCCACATGAGGATAAATGTACAAATTTGTTAACGTTATCCGTTATGCAGTATCTCTAGGAAATTTTTTCTCTCTGTATCTCCATCTCCAAATCCATCCATCTTTCTTTTTAAAACATAAATTATTACTTTTTCACCAGAAATGCCTATCTTCCTTTAGTATCTTTGCCAATAAATGCTCTTCTTACAAATAAAGCCTTTGGGCAGGATGTTGAACACTGCTGGATTATATTTTTTTTCTGGCTGCTGTTCTATTTATTTTTTGTTATGATACCGTTTTTAAACGTTGTATTTATACTTAAACTTTTTTTTTAAAAAAAATGTGTTCCATCTTGTTGATGGAGAAGGCTGAGTTATCAATAATTCAGAAAAATGTATCTCTGGCTTTAGAAGCCTTTCTGAATGTTTTAAGCATAACATCCTTTTTGTTTTTGTTTTTTTTAAATCCACTTTTCTTTTGCTGCTCTCACGTTTTGTCCCTTAGCTGTCTTACATAGATTTTTACGTATTTGCGTTTTATATAAAAGTGTGCAAATTTCCTGCTGTTACTATAATATTTTTGTTCTTGAAGTGAAACTGGTCATTTGTTTTTTAAATAATAAGCAAGTTAAAATTTGCACTTGAACCTTAATATTCTAAAAACGATTGTTCTCAGGAGCAGTTCAGTTATTCTCTCAGCAATGTCCATTTGCTGGGATACAGCCTCGGTGCCCATGTTGCTGGCATTGCTGGAAGCCTGACCAACAGAAAGATTAATAGAATTACAGGTAAGCAAATCATCATTGCTATTAGAATAATAAATAGAAGGAGAAATACAGTGGATCATTCAAAGCACTAAATATTTTAGAATCCTGGCATAAGTCGATAGCAGCTATTATAAAATGAGGAGCTAATGAAAACTCTGCTTTTTCCAGCATACATACCATTGCTTTTCCTTCAAGATTCTAAAGAGCCATTGTATGTTACAAATCCTCCTCCTCCTCCTTCTCAAAATTAAAAAACAAAAACACACAAAAAAGTAAGTGCCTTAATGGCAGTCTTTGCCCTGGGAAGTCATTGGCTTCAGTGGGATTTATGAACTGAGGATTTCTGCCTTTATGAAAGCAACACATGACCTGCAAAATAAGCTTTTTGGATGGCAATCTTAAGCTTTTTGTTTAAGTGAATACTTATTTGAGACCTTAATTATAACTTTGGAATTAACTGCCTTTGCAGACAATCGTGCAATTCATTTATAAATGCTGGAAATTGATTTTTTTTAGAAGAGGTGCTTGACATTTCAGAAATATTTAAAGCATTTATGTAACATTTGCATGATCCTTTCATGGTTTCGTTCTATATCAGTGAAACGTTTCATATTTTTTTTTCTTTTAACTTCTTTATATTTGAATTTTTTGAAACGACACTAAACTGTTAAAGTGTTTATCTTGCTTTGCGTATAATACAGCAAAAGATCAATAAACAAATCACTGCAGCTGGTCATCGACTTATAACCACAATTGAGCCTAAAGTTTCCATTGCTGAGCAAAGACCATTGTTAAGTGAATTTTGTCCCGTTTTACAACTTTCTTGCCCCAGTTCTTAAGTGAATCACTGCATTGATTAAATTAGTAACATGGTTGTTAAGTGAATCTTGTTTTCCCATTGGCTTTGCTTGTCAGCATGTCACAAAAGGTGATCGTGTGACCCCAGGACACCGCAACCACTATAAATGCCTGCCAGTTGCCAACAGTCTGAATTTAGATCACATGACCCACGGGGATGCCACAACAGTTATAAGCGTGAAAAATGGTCATAGGTCACTTTTCTCAGTGCTGTTGTAATTTTGGTCACTAAGTAAATGGTTGTAAGTCAAGGATTACCTATATTTTTATGAAAGATTTTTTTTGGGGGGGACATAATATCTTAGGCTTCACGTTGACTGATTATTCTAGTGTTGCCTGCTATTTTGGGCACAGCCTAATTGTAGCTGAGTTCTTGTTTGTTTTAAAACTACAGCCTGCCTCCTTCCTTCCTTGTTTTTTCAGGACAACAGTTTGGTGTTGTGCAGGGGTGAGGAACCTTGTCTCTTTTATGACTCGTGGACTTCAACTCCCAGAATTCCTGAGCCAGCCATGCTGAGGGGAAAGAGAGAGGTTTCCAAGCTGAGCCATGCTGGCTCAGGAATTCTGGGAGTTGAAGTCCACGAGTCATAAAAGAGCCAAGGTTGCCTACCCCTGGTGTAGTGCTTAAAGCACTAGACTAGAAACTAGGTGATCAGGAGTTCTAATCCCACCTTAAAGATGAAAGCCAGCTGGATGACTTGAGACCAGACACACATTCTCAGCCCAGCTTACCTCTCATGGTGGTTGTGGGGAAAATAGGAGGAGGGAGGAACATTAGGCACGTTAATCGACTCAAGTTATTCACCGAAAGGATAAAGGCAAAACATAAATAAATTTCTCATTTACCAGAGAGCATTGTAAAACCCAATAATATTGACAGGAATTTTGGCACCGATAGTGAATAAAAATATGGACCATATCTGCAATTTTTCATCACGATGCTGCCCAGGGCATCCAAATAACGTGTCTCTTTCTTTTACGCTTGTCTTCGCATTTAGGGTTAGATCCTGCTGGGCCCCTCTTTGAATATGCTGAGGCATCCAGGCGCCTTTCTCCAGACGATGCCGTCTTTGTAGACGTCTTGCATACTTTCATCAGAGGCTCCCCAGATCGCAGCATTGGCATACAGCAGCCGGTGGGCCACATTGATATCTATCCCAACGGAGGTGGCTTCCAGCCAGGTTGCAATTTAGCTGAAGCCCTGCGCCTGATTGCCCAGAAAGGCTTCCAAGGTAAGTTTTCAAATCTGAATGCCCCTGCCCCCCACCCCCACTACAAGGACAATGATATCAGGAAGGTTCTGTGGCCACCGCTATTCATGACTTAACGTTAGTTCTGTTCAGAATTGTTTTCCTTTCTTAGATTCATTATGGAAACATCTAGTAATGAAGGAGTTTGTCTTTATTTTTGTTCCTCAGGTGGCCCAGAGGTTTGCTCACACTGGGTCCAAATTAAGCAGGGCTTCCTCTCCCCCCCATTAAACTATCTGTTTACCTCAGGGATTAGAGGTAGTCCTTGACCTGTGGCTCACGTATGCTGTGTATGAGCTTGGAATTACAGTCATTAATCCTGCTGATTATTAGCGGGTCATCATGTGACCAACCCAATTTCATTTTTTGCAGTGGTTGTTGAAGGACTCAGCCATTAAGTAACCTCTTGTCCGCAATGGGTGATGGGGGGGGCACAAATAGTAATTAAATACCAGTTTCCAGCAAAAAAATGTCATAAATCGCATTCATGTGACTGTGAGATTCTGCAAACAGCCATAAACGTGGGGCGGTTGCTGAGCGCTCAAAATGTGATCATGTGACTATGTGGGGGGGATGTTGAAAGGACATTTGGGGGGGCTCTTATAACTTTGAATGGTCGCTAAGTGACTGGTCATAAGTTGAGGACTACTTGTATTGATCTATGACTAATATCCCTTCTCAAGTTACAGAAGATTAAAAGTAAGGGAGTACTGCAGAGATACACAAGAGGTGTCATGTGCTAGTGCTCTGCTCACTTTTCATTGCATGCATATGATAACTTCAGCTGTAGTGATAGCTGGTCCACTATGTGTAGCATGTAAACTGTATTATAGGTTGTGCTTATCTATGTGTAGTCAGTTATACATACCCACTATTATGCTCAAATATTCAGTCTAGACCAGGGTTGGGGAACAGTGACCCTTTTACAATCTGTGAACTTCCAGAATGGCTGAAGTTCACATAAAAAAGCCCATAGTTCTCCATGCCTAATCTAGACTCTCCTTAATTTCTTCCTTATCTAGCAAATACAATGAGCTATAGATCATTGTGGTTATGATCAGCAGTATTGTATAATTCCTAATTGGAGGACACTGTTGATGAGGTTTAATGCAGGACAGGAGAAATAGCAGCCAGGTAGGGTGAAATAGTACTGAAGAAGAAGCAGTGAAGGAAAACAATGGCATTCAGTGTGACTAAAAATGAACACTAGCTTCACAACTGAAGTATTTTTCAGAGGGTGAGAGAATTCTCACCAAATTTGTTATACTAGAGAACATCTGACGCAGACTTGCTTATCGTAATTGCTGAACAATAGAAATACGTCTCTGTACAGTGCGGCTTATGTTGTTTTTTCTTCCCTAAGAATCTGATCAGCTGATAAAATGCTCTCATGAACGCTCCATCCACCTCTTCATTGATTCCCTCTTGTATGAAGAAAAACCCATCATGGCGTATCGATGCAATTCAAAAGAAACATTTGAAAGAGGGCTTTGCTTGAGCTGCCGAAAGAATCGTTGCAACAATTTAGGGTATGAAGTCAAAAGAGTGGGAAACAAGAGGATCAGCAAAATGTATTTAAAGACCCGTGCATATGCGCCTTATAAAGGTATTTGATCTGCTGCAAAACTTTTATTTTTAGGTTACTGCCCGTAATATAACATGTGAAAACAAACTAATTTCAGAACAAATTGAACCAGAAAGGACTCTTGCACAGACCTCATTGAAATAATAACATTTTGCTTGATTAAAGTCTGAGTTCATTATAAATTTAAGAACGATAGACTTATTAGATTCAAATTATGCACTTGTTTTTAATAAATCCTACTACTGAAATTGAAAATTAAGCAGTTCATGTCAAATGTGATACATTTGTATTTTTCAGGTGCATAATAAGTTCTAATATCAATCCCATGACCTGATTTTTTTTGTAAACGAATACAGATTTTCTGAGACAGGATTCCCCCAGAATAGTCAGTATCAATTCCTAAGGCTTGATGAGACTATCCATTATTGATATTAGGTTGTTATGTGAGAGTAATCTACAGTTAGATTCACAATCTAAGACTGGTAGAAACTTAATTGAAGTCCTAACTAAGAATTGTTAGGGTAGAATCTATGAATAAATATATTCATATGTATTATTATGGTTGTTGCGCAGCCAGCTGTTTTGACTGGATTTGGCATTTTTATCTACCTGAGTCCTTCCCAAGGACCTGCGATAGGCAGATGTTATTTGATGCTGTTGTTATTTGCAGTGCTATTAATTAAATTAGCAATGTTATTTTCATACAATAAATATTTGGGGGGGCAAATATTTCATAATAAGAGACCATTCGGATTTATAACTGAATCCTTTTTACATTACAGCAGAATTAGATAATTTATACTTAGAATTAATCAGTTGTAATAGGAAGAAATTCCTTTATCTCATACAATCATACTTAGTATTGCAGTACAGAATTCCCAAATAATATTTGATCTGATCTTCAAACGTTGTGGGAAATTAGATGGGAGACTATCAGCACTTTATACCATCCCCTTCTGTTTGCAGATTATCTGAAATTATTTTGGGGTTAGGGTTAGGGTTTTTTAAACTTATGAAATGTTGTCTATAAAATTACTTTGCATGCTTAAGCATAAAAGTACTATCTTCCAAACCAAAACTGGCAGAATTTATTAACAATATTTTTCATCTTTTGCTCTCAGTCTTTCATTTCCAGGTCAAGGTACATTTTTTTGGAAAATTGAACATTACCAAGAGAAACGAGCCATTTCTTATTTCTTTTTATGGCACCAAGAAGGAAAGTGAGGACATACCGTTTGTAATGTGAGTATCAGCTGAAACAGTTGCCTACACATTTATTAATATACTGTCGCATTATGTGGCAGCTAGACTTTTTTAAAAAAAAATCTCTTCCTATTGGCTGCAGAAATTGCTTGCAGAATCATTTGATAATGGTTCCTGCATGTGTGCAGATTGTGGGTTTTCACTAAAGGATGTGGTACATTTTGTTCCATTTAATTGTTCCGAGTGTGTTTTAGAAGGAGTTCTCAGATAACTTTTTGCATATTATACAAAAGTGAATGATCATCCCTTTTCTCTTACACTTCCTTTCAAGTAAGTGTAAAAAAGAGATAATATTTAGGCTTTTGACACGCCCTGTAAGCACAAAGAAGGACAAATTGATTGTATTCAGTTGCTCTGTTTGGGAAATGTACATTTGTATATAGAAAGTTGTACAAATGGTGACTTCCCATTATGCACTTCTGCTTGGGTGAAGCAAATAAAATGTGCATCTCATGAACCTGAGATTAGACCTTTTGCATTACAAAGGCAAGCAGCTAAGTGGCAATAATAGTAGCCCTTAAAAAAAAATAAGTATGGAAGATTCGCTTAATGATCATGTGTTACAAACTAATCATTTGCTAAAAGGCAATCTGGTGAGATGCTCCCTCGTTGAAAATCGGCTATTTCCTAAGAAAGCCTATTGCTACATTCTAGCCTCCCAAATTTTTTTGGGAATTAAAAGTATATAAGGGATTGGTCTGTGAGCATACTGGCACTTACCATTCATGCTGGAGGTAGAATGGGATCTAGCAGGACTAATAAAGAATGGGATTAACCAGTTGCATGTTTTAATCTGAATTGTCTCAGTTTGCAGTCACCCATAGTTGTGCTGTCAGCTTCTATATTGGGCATGTGCTTGTCTGGATGAAAGTGATCTGGAAAAAAGAGGGCTGGTACTGAGAAAAAAAATTGTTGTAAGCTGCCCAAAGTCACATGTTTGTGAAATGAGCAGCTATATGAATTGGACGAATAAGTAAAATTGATGCTTCTTAAGATATCTCCCTTTGACTTTATATGATTGCTACTGTGAAGATTATACCAACTTTCCCAACCCAGTCCTCTCCAAATATATTTGAGAGTTCAGCTCTTCTATTTCCAGCAATCTCTAGAGTTGGAGTGGTGTCATATCTGGAGAGTTAGGAAAGGAAGATTTATAATAGGAGGCCAACTTTGCTTGGGTCACGAGTTGCTTCAGCCTTTAACTGGCATGCCAAGGGCTATCACTCTGAAAAGGAGTGAGTCTACATCAAAAAGTCAGGTCAAAACAATATTTCAATTAATTAAGTAACTCATATCATTATGAACTTCTTGAGATGGAAGGAGAGCATTAACTGTTAAGGAAAAGAGAAGTCTTGGAGGGCTTTTCAGCTGACGGGGAAGAAAGTTGGAGGGATATAGGGTTAGAGAAACCAGGAGAGACAATAGTGGTGGAATGGAGGACAGTATGTGAAAGGCTGGGCTGATATATCTGAAATTTAGCAGGTAAGAATCAAGAGTTGGAGGATGTTGGAAATGGCATCTGGGTCCTTAACAGGCCATCAGGATTCTCTGGATTTACAAGGAAGGTATCATTTTTATGATAGCAATAGCACTTAGACTTACCGGTATATACCACTTCACAATGCTATACAGCCTTCTCTAAGCGGTTTTCAGAGTCAGCATATGGCCCCCAACAATCTGGGTCCTCATTTTACCGACCTTGAAAGGATGGAAGGCTGAGTCAACCTTGAGCCGGTGAGAATTGAACTGCCGAACTGCTGGCAGCCGGCAGTCAACAGAAGTAGCTTGCAGTACTGTGCCACTGTGGCTCATTATAGGATTTTGCTGCTTCTGAATTAAAAGGTTTTGTTATGTCTTCTGAATGAAAACCTTTTTTCATGTTCTCTGATAAAGGAATAAGATTCTGAGGTGAGTTGAAGACAAGCACTGACTGAACTTGTATTTTTTATTTTATTTTTTAAAACCAGGCCTGAGATCTCCACTAACAAAACAAGTTCCTTCCTGGTATGTACCGAAGTTGATATTGGAGAACTGCTTATAGTAAAACTTCAGTGGGAAAAAGAATCTTTTTTCAGTTTTAGATGGTGGGATACCCCTGAATTTAGCATACGAGTAGTCAGAATCAAAGCTGGAGAAACCCAGAAAAAGTAAGTTTACTTTTATTTATTTATTTTCTGCAGTCAATCATTTTGTCACCATCCAAGGTTACTGATTATCTGTTTGTTCTCTCTTGGGTTCATTTGTATGCTGAGTTTTCTGAAAGATAATCCCATATGAATTAATGATAAAAAAAACTGGAGAATTACAGTGGGTGTTCTTCCTTAATCAAGGCACTTATTTCATGCAGGAGAATGTTTTCCATTGCCCCCTCTCTCCATTGACAGCTTGCTCATACTAATGGGAGAAGGTACAACAAAGAAGAGTACATGACTATTCCCTATTCCACAACCACAGTGCTCTAGTTTCAACTCACATAGGATCTTTGAATCACTATAAATAACACTGACCTTTAATTTGTTACTGCTACTAATACTCTCCCTTTCAATACTATGATTCAATATGAGAATTTTCTAATCCTCAGTTGTATCTTAGAAATAATGCTATGTTCTCTAGAGTACTAAGTATATAGTAAACAAGTAACAAAAATGATGTTGGAAATAACTTTTATACAGGATACCCTTATTAATCCCATGGTACAGAGATATTATAGTAATACCAATATCCTTGTAATTGCCTTGGTCTACATGGAAAGATGAGAAATTTTCTTGAATAGTAAAATTGATCCAGAATTACAAAAACTGATGGAGAAGCTGTAGAATAAATGCCTTGAAATATGTCTAGTTTTTTTTTCAGAAATGTGGTACATTATGCACTTTGGCATTTTCTGTTATTTAATATATGGAATTAGATTGAATTATTGATTCTGCATATATTTATAGATCTTATTTTGCTTGTAGGCTATGATTGATTTGATAGTAATGGTTTCCTATTTGTAATGGCTCACCTTCACAGTTCAATTCTGATAGGCATATCTGCTAAATACTCACCTGACTACAAATTAATATTATAAAGACATAGTAGATATTGTTTTTTTTTAATTTTTGGACTAACCAATCAGTTAATGCCTTGTCAGAAATTCTATTTTAGATACAGTTGAGATAATGAAATATGACTTTTTAGAAGATGAGTTTACAGCTACTTCAGCAGTTCTGTTTATTGTATAGGTTGATGTTCTGCTCACAGAATGGATCTTCTTTCCTCCAAAAAGGGGGTGAAGCTGCAGAATTTCTGAGATGTAATAAGAAAAAACATAATGACACAGATTCGTGGTAAGAATTCTTTCATTCACTATGCAGTGCACCCCTGAAAATTCATTCCATCGTTGCAGTTGTCAAATAGTAAGAAGCAGGCTTTTTGGACAGAACATTGTGTGACACGCTTTCTGTTTCTGATGTCTTTCTGCTGCAGGTTGGGTTGGAGTGATAGAGGGAATTCTGTATATAAACCATGTGAACATTAGAGAGTTATAGTGGAAATTAACAATTTCCTCTAACATGCTAGCTTTATGTGTTCAGGATATTCTCTCAACTTTATGGAGAGATCCTATTCAAACTATAGTATTCCACCTGCATTTGGGAAAGAAAAGCTGAGCTGAATGGTTCTGCTAGATCAGGGGTGTCAAACTGCCGGTCCGCGGGCCGGACGTGTCACGACAAAACCGTGCCCACCCGATTGCTGGCAATGGGAAAATTCCGATATGTCACGTGACGTTGCGAGTTTGACATGTCTGCGCTAGATGTATAACTTAGTTCTAAAACTAGGTAATTAGAAGAAGAGAATCCATTGTCAATCATAAAATGCAGTAGATACAAGGCATCCCTGTCTCTCCTGCAGGCATTAATTTCACAGAATATATTGCTCTTAGCAAAGCCTGAATAATTTCTTAAGAAACAAAAGAGGCAGCTAAATAGACACCTGAACCCATGATAGGAAATGTTGAAGCTAGATCGGAACTTCAGCAGAATGTCATAAAGCTTCTCTCCTTAGGAATGTATTGCTTGTTCTAGAACAGGGGTGTCAAACTGCCGGCCCGTGTCACGTGGAAACCGCGCCCACCCCATTGCCGGCAATGGCAAAACTGGCCCGATACGTTGTGCGACGTCGTGTGACGTCGCAAGTTTGACATGCCTGTTCTAGAATCTAGATTTTAGGGAGGTAACAAAGGACTTGAATGTTTTCTGCAAATTCCAGGAGAGATAGAAAATATATTTCACTAGATCTCTGTGTCTCACGTTTAGCCACTGTTCATGCCATAAAGAGTCTTTGTATGAAGACTGATGCAGATGAAGCCCTTCCACTTCTGAGAACAGAATTCTGCACGTGAGAGAACTAGCCAAAAGTTTTTCTCTCATAATGCTAATACAGGGATGTGATCGATGTATTTGTAGTAGAGAATGAGTAGGAAGGATAGGGATTTAAGTATATTATTTTCCCTGTGATTTTTAAAAAATATATTCTGTACTTTGCATCTCCACACTGTTCTGATTGCTTGGAGATTTGAAGGAATTTAGAGGAATCCAGATAGAATTTGTAATTTGTTATTAATCAATCACCTTATTAATATTTATCCCCACAAGTGCTTTATTTCTAAGAGTGACAAGTCTTTTGTTAGTATAGCTATCAAATTTGGGCAGCAAAAATACAAAAGGCCTCTAGACCGCAGCAAAGAGTTGGGAGTTTTCTGCATTGTTTTGCTGCCATTTAGTGGCTGAACTGGATATTTGCACCTCACGTCTAGTAACCATATTTATTTGAGAACGGATATTTAGGAGTATAAAGTTCTGTTTTGCTATCTACTTTTTTTTTGTACTGTGACTATGTAGCCATTAGATTTGTAAAGCAGGGTTATAAAAACTTGGTAGAAAGGCTCTCTATATTAGTATTCATTACACTTCACATCTCAGAGCAGTTAATTGATTTCACTGTTCCTATATGCTTTGTTTTGCTTTATTTGTTGAACTCCTGCAGGGTTTGCAAATGCAAAATGCACAGAAACCTTTAATCTTACATCTTGCTCAAGGAAAGGTGGCTTGTGTTCCTTAGAATGGAACATATGGATGACTCATTAAATTGCATCCTAAGCACTTCAGAAACAGTAGCCTAGAGTTTTTTCCCAGAAGAAAACTGAGTTTAGTAAGGAAGTTGAATACTGATAGAATGACACTTCCCAACGTCTGGGCAAATACGGTAGCTTAAATTAAAGAAATTTACTGTTGCTATCCCATCAGATTACTGAACTAGATGTCTGAAGTCACCAATCCAATTGATTTAGGAAGTAGTGTCAACTATTGAGATTTTTAAAAGTATTTTTCTTTTTAGAGACCAGGCCAGGATAATGAATGAGTGAAGACATTCTATTTTGGGAAGGAAATTCTCCAGAGTGCTGACCAAACAGGAATGATTTACTGACATAATTATCTATCTTCTATAAAACTGTCAGCTGACACTGCCCTAGGAATTATTCACCCGGACTGAAATCTTGATTTGGTTTCGCCTGAATACGACTAGCAATATACATTCAAATTCACATCTGACTGGAAAAAAGGGCAGATGGACATTATCTTTATCCAGATCAACATCTGAATGCACACTTGATTCCTGATTCAGTGAGCAGCGTGTATGTAAAACCTACTTCTACAGATAGATCTCCAAATCTGGATCATCTCAGCATATACCAAAACCTACATAAACCAACTTTATTTTTATAATTAAGAAGAATTCTCTCACAGATGGTGATTTTTGTATTATTTGGAACAAACGTCAATAATTTGTATACCAACTTTCTTGTTTTATAATGCACTTGTATAAAAAAACCTATTTATTGAAGAATTGCTTATTTTTACATGCATTTGGTTTAAGGTTTTTGGTTTTGTTTTGTTTTTTAAGTTCTACAAGTGGACGTTTTGCTGTGCAACGTCCATTTAGCTGATATTTGCAGTTTTGGAGCTTTGGCTGGCTATAAATTACTTTTATAAGCAATTAAGAGCAATATTTAGACTTTTTATTCAATAAATGCTTACAAGCCACAATAGATATATATGAATAATGATGTTTTGTAGGTCTGAAAGATTCCAGAGTAAGCTGTTTCACAGTAGGTAAATAATTAAATTTAGGAAACACTTAGCGATCCATAATCTCTTTATATGACAATAAATTCACCACAGGAGAAAATACCTACATAGCATCTCATGCTTTTCCTTTAAAAAGGAATCCAATGCATTTATATTAAACATATGCATCTTTATCAAATGACTATCCATAAAAAAGGCGCAGCAGTATCATAAAAATGGTAGAAATATTACTTATAACAATTTTTTTTACACAAAATTACTGTATTGATTGCGGACAGTGATGACAATTAAACCTATAACTTTCACAAATCCATATCCCAAACAAATAATAATCCTCTTTTTTGACACTGTTGTTTCTAAGTTAGAAAATAATATATTTTTTAAAGTAATGTAAGCATATGAAGATGTAGTATTATAACTCTCACTTTTGGAGAATACACAAATATTTTGTTGAATCAGGAAGTACACACAAAAAGAGATATTTGATACAGATATTTATTGGCATGTTTAAAATAGTTCATTTTAATTTTTTAATCAAAATCTCAAGACTTTCAAAGTTGCAGCCAATTATATTCACAGTGGTTTAGTAAGTTGTATCCTAAAAAAAAAAGATAATTTTTTACTTCTGTGAAGATACATAAAAACATAGATGTGCCTGAACTTAGATACTGCCACTTTAGCACCTGATTGTCAAATACATTATCTCTTACTACAGGAAAAAAAAGTTATCAAATGCGTGGCAAAAATTACATGCAATACTTTTAAGACTTCTTTATTGAGATGGTTTCCCTGCACATAGCTCTTTCATTCAGGCAAGAAAAACAAGTGAACACCGAAGGAATATCTTTAAAGATGTACATCATTTCTTCTGGATGAAGCCAATTTCTCAGGAATGAGGTTTAAAAGACAATTTCTTAACAAGTTGAAGATTTTTAATGCAAAGTCAAATACAATGCCAACAGCAGCACTTGATCACCAAATGGAATTTTATATATGAGAAGATATATCTTGACTTTAATTGTTTCTATTTATTTGTAAAATATATTTGTGTATATATGTAAAAGTTAGTTTGTATATATTGCTGAAGTAATTAAAGCTATATTCATTTATAGACTTTGGTGACACAGGTTTCTGAACACGAATATGTTACATGAAAAAACTGCAATGATCATTTGTTCTTTCAAGACATCTCTACTTTGTATATAAGTGACATTCGCAAGCATTAAAAGAAATAAGCCATTGTTAGTAAAATTGCTGGAATGATTTGCTATATTTGCAGAACCAGAAGAGAGCATGTTAGTGGGAAAAAAAATAAATCTATCATTATCTATTTGAAATTGGGATCCCCATAAATCCCAACAGTGCATACACATTGGGCCTTTTATCTTTTTGGCATCTGACTGCATTAAATGCAACAACATTTTTTTTTTTTTGGTCATGTTCCTTTTTATCTCATCACCAGCTCAAAAATGAGACAGATTTGAGTCATCCTTACTTGCACTGGGTGTTAGAGAAAAGTTCCCCTGCTTAAAAGTGGCATCATCCAATTATAGCTGCAGGGTGTGTAGAATATATGCTAGGATTGCTATACACCCCTGTAGTTGGATGAATCTATGAGGTGCATAATGGCCATTTCAGGCCCAGGTGGCCAGACACCTTCTCTGGTCCCCAGTTAGCCTTGTTTGCTATTGCATTGCTGACATCTTAAAGAGCTGATCTCAGCAGTGTTGTAATAATGATCCTTTGGATTTGCAGAAAAGCAATTCAGCAACCTTTAGAAGTATAAAGTACAACCTTTTTGTGTTCTCATTATCCTGCCTTAGCTGCATGTAAATTATTTTCTCCCCCCCCCAATATGCTCCTATAGTATTTAGTACAGCATGAGACTTGGGTGTTGCTCTTTTACATCCTCTGTAGTAGTCATTCTCAACGCGTAGGCCAGTGGTGGCGAACCTATGGCACGGGTGCCAGAGGCGGCACTCAGCCCTCTCTGTGGGCACGCCCGCCGTTGCCCCAGTCCTAGGCCTTCAGCTGGGTTTTATAAAACCTTTTCGCTTTAGGCCTCCACTGCCATGTGCAAAAAAAAAAAAGGTTCAATCAATCAGTCAATGGCAAAGTTGGAATTGATTGATTGAACTTTTTAATCCCACCCAGTCTGCTGTTACCACCGCAGCCACGTCCACCCAATGGGCCACGCCCACCCAAATTGGCCACACCCAGCCAATGGGCCACACACCCCGGCACCCGACGATGCATAAGTAGGCTTTGGGTTGCAGTTTGGGCACTCGGTCTCTAAAAGGTTCGCCATCACTGGTGTAGGCCATGGACTGCTGGTGATCTGCAGAGATCTGTAGGACATCTGCCATAGCCAGGGGCCAGAGCACATTCTTTGTCTCACCCCTGCATCCCCCTGGTGGCCAAGACATGGTGAAAGCCTTATTATCTTAGACCAGGGGTCTTCAGATTTGGCCCTTTTATGACTTGTAGACTTCTACTCCCAGAATTCCTCAGCCAGCCACGCTGGCTGAGGAATTCTGGGAGTTGAAGTCCACAAGTCATAATAGGGCCAAGTTTGAAGACCCCTGTCTTAGACTCTACCTCTCCATAACCCCTGACAAGTAGTTCAAGAGAAAATGTCAATGGCTGAGAACTGTCCATTAAAGCATGCAAGTGATAACATTAAGTTATCAATGTGGGTAGTCAAATTAAGAAAAGTGATTATAAGGAATAAGTCTCAAGTGCAGTTTTTGACTGTGAATCTGCATGTATTGTGTTAAGTGGAAGTTCTTGTTTAAAGTAAGATGAATCTACAAATGGAATTTAATTTAAGCTGGAGATCTTCCATCCAGATCTTCCTTAGTAGAACTCTCAGTGACCTGACCAAGAAAGGTCAAATCACTAAAGAACAATCAAAAGCTAAAAATGAAAACAAAAAAATGAACACCCACATGAGCAGAGATTAACACCAAGATTAATACTAGATCAACCATCGAGCAAATAATACCCCAATCAAGAAACCACCAGCTCAGAGAAACAAGCTAACAATAAACAACAACTTAATCAAGGCACCACCGAATCCATTCCCACCAGCACTGACAGGGCAAGCACTAGTGTATAAAATTAGAGCAAGCCCCACTCCCTTCTAGCACTGATAGTTACCTTGTTTGGTAATGAGATGTCTGCAAGAAAACAACCAAGCTCAGAACACAAAGATCTAATTTGTTATCTAGTTTTCCAAAAAAGCTGATTGCTACATATATAATTCCTTCCAATGTATGAAACCTAGACACCATTTGCTAAGCTGAAAACCACTAAGACAGTGGTGGTGAACCTATGGCACGGGTGCCAGAGGCGGCACTCAGAGCCCTCTCTGTGGGCACACGCACCATCTCCCCAGCTCTGTCTCCTCCCAAGGCCCCTTCCTCACCAGTAGCCCTCCCGGAGGAGAGTCGCCCCTGGGCGCGGCCCACATGAAGCAGCGCAGCCAAGAACATGGTAGCCGGGCAGCGGGGACAAGACTCTGCCCTTGCGCCCCATCATGCGCAGATGATGCTGCAGGGCATGGGCAGAGGGTGTGGCCGCCACGGCGCTGCTGGGCTGCCTGGGTGATCTGTGGTGGGCCATGGAGGTGGAGGGTAGCCCAGTGGGCAGGGCGGAGCAGGGATGGGATGGGGGGCAGTTTTGGGGCACTCGGTCTCTAAAAGGTTCGCCATCACTGCACTAAGAGAACAACTTCCCTACATATGATTATCATAATTACCATCATCAGCTATCCTCCTAGTTTGTAATATACATGGATGATCATTTGGTGCTGACCAAGAAGAAGGATGTTTTCCTACGGCAGACCATCTTTGTAGATGCAGTCTGAAATGGATACTATTTATTACAATTTGCCATTACTGCAAAGCAAAAATTCTGACACCCTATGTTAGAATTCATAGCCTAATTCTAAGATCAGGCAGCGGAGCAGAAAAATAGCTTTTCTGGTCAGAAAGACCTTGTGTTACGACACAATGCGTTCTTCTTTGGCTCACAGATGCAACATCACAATGCCTGTAGGAAAAGGCCAGAATTTGCATTGTGATGCCACAACACTGCGTTAGTCCATCTATTCCTCCTTGCATATGCCTCTGAAAGCAGATATTTTTTGTGCATAAAATGCAGACTTTCATGGTTCCCTTCGGTGACTAAACTCCAATGAGGAGCTCGTGTCTGCAACATAAAATAACAGAATTCAAAGCATGACCCATTTCCCAGCTCAAATCTCTGCATTTTCAAAAAGAAAAGGAAAAGAAAATTGTGCTGAGAGTTGCAGTGGTGTAGTGACGTGAAGTGAGGAAAAAGTGACGAATTTAAAAATTATTAGACTAGTCAGGCAAGTTTCTGCAGATACTGTAGGGAGAGTACTATGTAGACTAAATAAAAATAAAGCCAATTTTCTCCAGCCTAAAGTGTGTGTGTGTGTGTGTGTGTGTGTGTGTGTACACAAACCAGAGAGGGAGAAATGATAAGAAGAAGATCTAAATTTTATTAGGGGATTTACAGTATTTAGTCTTTGGGCAATTCCATATTGGAACCCAAAGAGTCTGGTTCTTGTTCTACTCCTTTTGTAAATCAGCTTCAGAGATTCCACTCTGGATTGTAATGAGTTGGCAAAGGGGGCGAGTTAGTGCCAGTAGAGTAGAGGGGTCCATTGGTTGTTTCTCTGTTTCTTGTCTCTCTCATCTATGCAAGAGAGAGAAGCCTCACTGGCTGGCCTCTGTTTCAGCAGGTCTATCAGTCCTGGCCTCCTTTTAGGGATTAATCCCTCCTCATTAACCAGGGGTAGTCAACCTTGGCTCTTTTATGACTCGTGGACTTCAATTTAAGCTTAGCTGGCTCAGGAATTCTGTGAGTTGAAGTCCACGAGTCATAAAAGAGCCAAGGTTGACTACCCCTGTCATTAACTCTAGTTCTTTTGCTTTCCCAGCTGTTGGTACACATCCCTCCTACATTAGGTCTTTTGGCACTCCAGTATTGCAGACCTTCCCTGTTTTGGTGTGATGTAATAAAGCAACAAAGAGCAGTGTCTTCCGTTTCTAAGTTTTCCTATAGGCCTGGGGAAATGTTGTAGCAAGGATGCTATTCTTGTTGACAGTTCAATTTCCTAGAAACATAGTAGTAATGGGAACTCAAACTAGTTTTTTTTTTAAAAGGGGGTGGATGGGAGGAAAGGAAATTTTGCAGAATTGTGTATAGGGAGTGGGAAAGGAAGAGGAACTTGCTTCTTCCACATGAGTAGAAGCCAAAAGGGTGTCAACTGGGAGATAAAGGCGTTGAATAGATCATGAACTTCTAGGGTTAAAGATAGTTAATTGACTTAATTGTTGGATCAACCACAAGATTATTCTAAAAAAATGTCAAATGCCAACTAGCAGATGGACCTGGCAAATGAGGCCAAAATGGCAACCCAGAGCAGTGACTCTCCACTAGGAAAAGCTGCATGCCATGCACTGCAGCCAGTTGGTGCTGGAGCTGCTACTAGAACAGAATTAAGGTCTTGAGACCATCTTGAATAGCTTAAGACAGCAGAATAAAGGTCTTCAGATCATTCTGAGCAGTGTAAGACAGGTCAGATCAGAAAGAGCAGGCTTGAATCAAAGCTGGAAAACGTGGGTGCATTTCTGATGAGTGGAAGTTACCTGTTCCTGCCCTCAGATGGGGCAGCTTATACTAGTGAAGGGCTAAGCAGAATGTGCAGATGTACCCTTTCATAATTTGGGGAATTAACCAGATGTGTCTACTAGTTGCAAAACTTGCAAAATTTGCCTGATAAAATAATAATAATAATAATAATAATAATAATAATAATAATAATAATAATAATAATAATAATAATAATAATAATAATAATAATAATAGAAGTTGGAAGGGACCTTGAAGGTCATCTAGTCCAACCCCCTGCTCAGGCAGGAAACCCTATACCATTTCGGACAAATGGCTGTCCAGTCTCTTCTTAAAAACTTCCAGTGTTGGAGCATTCACCGCTTCTGGAGGCAGGTTGTTCCACTGGTTAATTGTTCTCACTGTCAGGAAGTTTCTCCTTAGTTCTAGATTGCTT
>NW_015386615.1:834808-860641 GCF_001527695.2 Protobothrops mucrosquamatus | reverse complement strand
AATCCCTCTAGCTGTGTGTTCCATGTGTGGGTTTCATCCCACCATGTTTCTGTAATGGCAACAATATCATATCTGCCCTCATTAACCTGAATTTCTAGTTCACCCTGTTTGCTGTTCATACTCTGTGCATTGGTGTATAGACATTTGAGTCCTTTGTGACTGGCCCTGTGTTTTTCTACATAACCTGTGTGGTGCCTGACTTCCTCTATTGTCTTACCACCTATTTGGTTAGTGCACTTTGTGTGGCACTCGCTATTAGAGGATTCATTTTGCTTGACAGCAAGGTTGGTATTCTTGTCCACACACACATCTATGCTACATGCACTGGTAGCCCTTTGTCCAAGATAATCACTTTGTCCAAGATAATGCATTCACTCATTTTGTTTTGTTGATTTTTTTTCATTGTAGTCGGAGGAAGGGGGTCTGCTGCAAAGCAAACCAGCTTGTAGTTTATTTTCAAGCTTTCATTCTCAATCTGATGATGATTTTATCCACCTTCTGAAAGACCCATTCCCCATCACTCATGATGGTTGCAAATCCATTCATTGGGAGAAATTGCTCTTCCCCAGAAAGATTCTACCTGGCCAACCAAACAGTGTCTCCTGAGGACCTCCACCTATTGGGAACTCAATGGCAGTTTTCTGTGGGAACTTCCCACCTCAGGAACAGCCTTCCCCCTGAGACAAGAATGGCCTTCTGGAATCTGGTAAAACTATTATTTTTTCAAGAAGAAATCTGTGATAAACTATTTTTGTTGTTGTTGTTGATATATTTTTTCGTCCCTGAGCCTGGAATAAGTCCACATGTTGCTATGTTTGTGGTCATCTTCAACATTAAAATCCTCCTTTAATGGGTCCCCTCCCACTCCTAGGAATGCCCCCCCCAAAACCTTGTAAAGCAACATAATCTCCTCATGGTCCCTAGACTTGGCCTCCGTATTTCAGACAATCCTAGTTATTTGTTCCTGTTGCGTGATATTGTTAATGGCCTGAGATGATTGGAATGATACCATGAGATCTCAGTTTAATTTTTTTTTAAATTCTCTCTACAGAGTTTTTCCAGATCCATAATCTAAGATGTCTGCCCTTTCATCTATAATATTCAGCTTGTGAGGTGAAGATGAAGTTGCTAAAAGGAAAACTGAAAAGTGAGAGGTGGGGACCCCAGAGAGAATATAAGCATCTCTGCTTTACAATGAACTCTGGATGTGTAATGAAATGTGTGGATGACCTTAGCATGTTTTGGTTAGTTTATGATTCAGTGTATCACTGAGATGTTTAGCCAAAGCTTTTAAACAACTCTTCAAGCTAACCTCAGGGCTAGCAACCTGTAAGACTGGCTTTGAGAAAGCGGCTACTATACAACCAGGTAAAATTTGCAGAGGAAATGATTCTGTAATCCCCTTCCTTCGTTTACAGGTAATTTTACACAGCTGAGTTATTCCCAGGTTTCTGGGATTGGACCTGATAGTCTAGATCAGGGGTCTTCAAACTTGGCCCTTTTATGACTTGTGGACTTCAACTCCCAGAATTCCTCAGCCCATGTGCCTGGCTGAGGAATTCTGGGAGTTGAAATCCACAAGTCATAAAAGAGCCAAGTTTGAAGACCCCTGATCTAGATGATGTGAAATATATCTCCTATCTACTGGCTGTTTGTGTTTTGTTACTTGCTTTGGGACAGAAGTAAGAGCGAATAAGAGTTCTTCATTTTCATTCTTTAACTATAGTATGACTATATTATTTGACAATTTTCTGCAAAACTCCTATCGAGGTTGAAAAGAAATGCAGATGAGGCGAGACACTTCAAATACAAGAAGCACCTTCTATTCATTATTACTACTTGCAGTTGTCCTGGTGATAAATTAAAATAAATGTCTGTTTTGGAGTCTACTATTTACTCTGGTTGGATACCATTATGTCTAGGGCAAGTGTGAAGAAGCTCACTGAGAATTAAGATCTGTTAAATAACAAAGTTAAAAAGAACAGACTGGGGCCCTGGGCACAGTGCAATATCTGATTATATGCCTCCTGGGAGTGAACTAGCATTAAAAAAAAATGCTGATCCCAAACATGTATGCACTTTGTACACATATTTGGAAGAAAGATGCAGAAGAGAACAAGAGATACACTGCAGTGGGCTGGATTGTCAGACTCAAAAGCCAAATATATCAAGTCAACTCAAGACTCATTGCTATATCAAAATAACTCCCAACTCTTTTCAATGGTATCGATTATTGTGGAGATTCTTTATTGGATTAATGCAATGCACTCTGTGAAACGATGCCTTTGAACCATGTCCCAAAATAGCACATGATCCAGAAAGTTGCAGTTTGGTTGATTTTGTATCTGCCAATCAGAGCAGCTAATAGATCTAATATCTATTTTCAGTGAATTGCACTAAGGACTAGTTTGTTGTCACTGGATTCAGTTCAAATTATGTTGTTTCTTACAAGTTGATAAATAAGAAAATAAGATAGGTTGTGTCCTGTTTTGTTTTCTATTTTAATCGGCAAATCAGCAACTCCCTACACATCATTTTGTGGGCTGGGCCTTGAAAAGAAGGAATAAAGGAGAATTTTCAATTAAAATGCATATATCTTTTCCCCTCCTCCTCTCCTGCTGTCCATATTTTTCTTCCTTGAGTTGTCCATATTTTTCCATTGAGTTGTAAAAATGCCTACCTGAATCTGTAGAAATGTCAGATCCATAGTACCTGTTCTTGCATATAATGTGGAAAGCTTTTTATTCAGAAAGGCTTTTGGAAAACCAGTGAGCAGATGGCTTCAGTTTTAGTTATTTCTGCTTCTGACCTTTAATTGGTCTGCATTATTAAGAGTGAAATTTCTAGTGCCATTTAAAAATCTTGGATGGGTGGGTTTACATATTGACTTGTGCTTAGCATTTCAGGAGCACCCAGTCATTTTGTTTTGTTTGCCTAGTCATAACTAAAATAGTAGTCCTCAAGTTATGACTGTAATGGAGCTTGCCCATCATGGCAAAATTTGGGACAGTCCTAAAGAAGGTCAGCCATCTGGCCAACCTAATTTTATGAACTTTTTGTGGTGGTCATTAAACAAATCATCATGATTGTTAAACAAACCAATGGTTCACTATGACTGTGGTTTTGCCAAAAACTGTTATTAAATGCCCACTTTTGGCAAAATTATTGTAAAATTTGGTCACATGAGTATGGCATGCTGCAAACAATGGTAAAATATGGCCTGTTTGTTGAGCGCATGAAGTGCAGGCACGTGACCATGGGAGGGGACTAACCGTTGGAACTTCAAATCTGTGTCATAAGTACCCCTCCCAGGAAGATCCATTGGAATGTCAAACAGTTGCTAAGCAACTGGTCGTACATCCAGTCTATATCTATCTGTAAAATGAGAGAGTCCCAATCTCTTTGGCTCATAAACCCCTTGCCGAATTTTACAACATCTAAAGCAATTTTTTCCCCTTCATTATCCCAAGCCACCTAACAGAAAATCCCTTTTACCCAAAGTAAATAAAACACTTTAAGTCCATTTAAATGTCCCTGTTGTGATTGCATAATGACTTTGTGTGTTTTTACCCAAAGAAGAAACACATTTACCCAATTTAAGGTAATTCGCCCAAGTTTGGGAAGCACTGGTCTAAAAGAAAGTTGCAATGTTTAGGGAAATGGATGTATTTCTGTCAGGGAATAAATAATTCAAGGAAAAACAAATCTGAGCAGCCTGAGAATTTCCTTATTAAAGAGGAGAACTTTGCCATGCATTTGGCACAAAGCCTAATAAGTTAGTGTTTAGCAAGGCTCCTGCAGGCTATTAAATGCAAAGGAAAAAAATGGATTGAGCACAGAATCCAGCCCCCTTTTATCTTGCTCTTGCAGACATCATAAAAGACTTGCCAGCAGCCGCTTTTAGTATCAGTTTTAAACACCAGCCTGCTTCATTAGATAGGGTTATTGAACTAGTAGAGACATTTTTGAAGTGGTTCTGGCCTGAAATACTTTATCATAATCAAAATGTTTAAATCTCCTCAGCCTCAGAGGCTGACAGTCAAAGATTTGCACCTGGTGTTTCCCCCCCTCTGCTGTGAAACTAAATAAATATTAAGAGTTCAGTTCAAAGATGAGCAACCCCTTAAATCCTTTATTAAACAAAAATCAGAGGTATCCATCCAAAAGACACACAATTCACTTCAGGAACAATGTTCTGCATCACGCTTCAGTGGCCTCCAAGATAAAACTGGCTTTGGCTAAAACCAGTTTGAAACATCAGCCTGTTTGAAATAACTGAGAATGAGTTGAACTGTTTTCATAGTACATAGAATAACTGGGTTAGAAGGAACCTTGGGGGTTTTCTAGTCCAATCCCAGCTTGAGCAGAAAACTGAATACCACTCCTCAGTTGCTTTGGAAGGGTAGGGGATTTTTCTGGAAATTGAGATTAGAAGAATATCTATATTTAAAAGCACCTCATAAACGGGGACTGAATGCTGACAATCAAAGCCAATGTAAGCAAGGCCTTCGTTTCCTTCAGGAATTGTTAGTAGCCATTCCTTCAAGGGTTTTCACTGAATAAAGATGCCCAAAACATTCTGATTGTGAAACCAAATGTTCATGTTCTGAATTTTGACCAGCTAGATAGTCTTCATATTGAGTTTGTGACAAAACATAGATTGCATTGTTCCAAGTGTTTCATTTTATTGTGACTACAGTAGTTGGTTGCTTTCTAGATTGTGTTGCTGTTTTGAAATTCCTCCATAGCTGGATGTATTAACTAATAAAATAGCAAGCCCCATTTCCATCTGTGCGACTATTGGTCAGAATAGATGGGGTGACTCAGGAACGATAGGGCAAAGAGAAAAAAGGGAGAATAAAAAAACTCACATATTCAGATTGCAATGAAAATGTTCCTGTCTTATTTCATATCTCTGTTGTGCTGCAGGTAGACAAATGCAAATGTGTAAGTGTGTACTACATGTGGTGTTAGTTCAGTTTTTTGATTGGTAATTTCTATATTTGCTTTTCTGTGTTGGGTCTTGACAAACTGACATTTTGAAATGCAAAATCATGTTGCTGCAGCTGCTATTCAGTTTTCCTTTGGACAAAAGAGGTACATTGCCAGACTGGGATTTTATTGTTTATTGAGTGCTGTTGCAGAGGGGCCATAATGCAAAAAGTGTTGGATGTATGCATTATGAAGAAACCTCTCTAGCCAGAAAAATGTGTATCTCTCTCGTGTGTGATTGTGTATGTACATAAACACACACACAACACTACATTACACTACACTGAAGTGATTTTGATTAATCGTTGTTGTTCTTGCTAGATTCAGGCCAAGTATTTAAGTGCCATGTACTTGTATACATTAAAAAGAATCTTTTGCAAATGAGTGTATTTTGTGCTGTTGGTGTTCTTAGGCAACTTTGAAGTGAATCCAGTTGTTGGCTATTTTTTTTTATAGAGGCACTGTGTGTTTTTCTTCTGCAAAACCCCAAATCTTTAAATTCATATACACTGCTTCCTGTTCGAATTATTAAAATTTTCATAATGTGCACACAAATCATAACACTGAACAATCTTTTTATAAATTTGTTGGTAAGCAGAATGTAGTATATTTATTGCGCAACAAGCAAGGGAACAGAGGCTTATTTTGAGTCCTCATTATCGTCTATGATGGAGTATTCCAAATGGTACCTGGAAATAGTTTTGCTGAGTTTTGCTCCTTCATAATGCGTGACACTTAGAACATTCTGATGTCACTGAATGGGATTGAGTTGTGTTCAGCAAAGACCAAAGTACATCTTCTGTTTTATGTATAGTGGTAAATGATTGGCACCTTCAGGAGCTATAGATCAATGGCATTATATTTAAGACACTGATTTTCCTTCATCCTCATCAGCTGAATGGGGAATAAGAGGGGTTGCATTGTTATTTTACTTAGACGACTAGAGAAAATATGCCCTAAACTTGGTTCTAGGCAAATGAGGTCCAGGCAGAAGAAGGACATCATGGCTTCAAAATCTAAGGGACTGGTTTGGATAAAACTCAGCAGCACTTTTTCGTGCGGCTGCTGATAAAAACAGGATCGCCAACATGATCGCCAACGTCCAATAACGGATATGGCACAAGAAGAAGAAGAAACTTGGTTCTATGTTGGTGCTTCTCCACTTCTGATATACAAAGTAGACAACACTGAGGGTGAGTTAATGATTTATAGAAGTAACCAAATGATTGACATATTAGAACCATTCCCTGATTAAGATTTAATCTCTTCTGTTTCTTTTCCATTGTTACTTTTTCCCCAACTGGATTCTTTCTGTGAAAAGTTGCAAAGGATGGAGAAAGGTTAGGGCAAATTAAATTGATAGCCCTCAGCAGAAATATTGCTTATGGCAGGGGTCTTCAAACTTGGCCCTTTTATGACTTGTGGACTTCAATTCCCAGAATTCCTCAGCCAGGCACGCTGGCTGAGGAATTCTGGGAGTTAAAGTTCATAAGTCATAAAAGGGCCAAGTTTGAAGACCCCTGGCTTATGGCTTTGTCTTCTTCTTGCTCTCTTCAGTTAAGAGAGAGTTCATCTTTCTTTCCTTTCTGATTTCACTCATTCTCCATATGTGATTATAAGCTCCTTTTTAAGAGTCAAGCAGATTGAAGCCATTTTATTAATTATGGGAATAGGTGTGTTTTGTATCTTGGTATGTAATAATACTGCCATGTATTATAGAATGCTACTTTTTATTTTTGTGACTGCTTCTCCCAAGTTATCAGCTCCCTTGCTTTGGGGATAGTGTATCATAAATATTTATATTATTCCAACATTTTAGTTCCTGCGATGTCTGACTATGGTGAACTTTGCTTTTGTAATGATATATGCCACAACCAGACATTCTAGCATGGAAGGTTATAAAAATGCTTAGACAGAATTTTGAATGCTGTTTAAGACCAAACATCTAAATCAAATTTTTAGATCATCAACTTTCCCCCCCCTCACTCAGAGACACAACAGCAGCTTCAGATACTTTTATGGTTTGGGTTTCCTCCAAGAATCTGTCTTTCTCTTGTTTAGCTAACAGCCAGCATTTCTTGTTGTGTTTCAGAAAGACACAACAGAGTTCCAAACTGCTCTGTAACTCCTTCAATGTCAGAACTCCTATTTGGATCAATACCAGCAGTGTACAGCTTTCGCCAGCAGAAAAACAAGAGCCACATAGCTGTTAAAATGTCTATTTTGCCCAGAACAGATGAGAAGTGTTCAGAATTTGTTAACACCAGACATAGGAAGGTGAAGAAAAGATGAACATTGTGGAAAGAGAATCAAGTTTCATTCATGGCCTCTGTTAGTACGTTACAATGAGCATATGATTTTCTTGCAAAATTATCAATGGAGTTCTCAACATGAAGACTGTAGTTTCTCTTTAATTGGTTTTTACTATGTATAAGGGAATCTAAAATCACTTGTCTAAGGGAGAGGGGTTTCAAGAAGAGCTCAGCCTTTTATTTGTTCCTTTATCCTGATAACCTTGGAAGAATAATAGCTGGCAGAATGCAAAATGCAATTCAATGTGTAATAGGCCTAATTTGAATGTCTAGATCAGGAGTCCCCAACCTGCGGCCCGCGGCCTGGTAGTGGGCCGTAGCCTGCTGGCCACTGGGCTGTGGGACAGGCTGGCCAGTGTGCACGCATGTGCATGCACACCCCCTCACTTGTGCTAGTGCCACAGCCACAGGGCACAAAAACAGGACACCATGCCACAGGGCACAAAAACAGGACACCATGCCACGGGGCGCAAAAACAGGACACCATCCCACGGGGCGCAAAAACAGGCCACCGCTGCACCAAGGAGTGCAAAAATGGGCTGCTGCTGCACCGCGAGGTGCAAAAATGGGCTGCCGCCTCACTGCAAGGTGTAAAAACAGCTGCCACTGCACCACAGCACGCAGAAACAAGGCGCTGTGCCATGCAAGAATGGGGCAGGGCTAGTGAGTATCACGCGGGCGTTAGCCCCACCCCATTTGTGGCGCATACTGTTTATGGTCCCGTGTGTATGCCTATGCATGCACGCATGTAAAATGCTTCCCCCTCCCTTTTCCTCCAGTCCGCCAACCAACAAAGGTTGGTGACCGCTGTTCTAGATTGTTCAGACAGCAACTCCCAGAAGTCTTAGCCAGCATGACCTCTATAATGTGGCAGAATTGAGAAGGCTCTGAAGGGTTTCAGTATCATCATCCTATTGTTGTTTTTTTGTCCTTTCTGTCAGCTATTAAAAAAAGGGAACTCAATATTTCATCCCTGAGCTGCCAAAGCTCTTGCATTAACAATGTTCCCCTGCGTTCCTCCACACAAAGAAAAAATAAATTGCTAGCACTGTATCAATCCACATTTTAATTCAGGTTGTATGTACAGTAGATGTCTGGTGGAAGGAAGGAAGGAAGGAAGGAAGGAAGGAAGGAAGGAAGGAAGGAAGGAAGGAAGGAAGGAAGGAAGGAAGGAAGGAAGGAAGGATCCACCCTGCTGTGAAGGAGCCTTTGCTTCTTTTTCTTAAAAATGATTCTTTTGGCTGCGATGCTAGGAAAAAATAGCACGCACACGTGTGTATCATGATGCTTCATAATAGCTTGATTACAGCTGTAATTTGAAGTCTAAAACATGAGATGTATGTGTTTCTGTGTATTGTAGAGAATAGGGAGGAAGGGAATAAATCAAGCTGGCCAGTTTTTGACAGAGATTATGAAATTGACCAGAACCTGTCTAGAAATATTGAGACTGGATTCAAGTGCCTGTATTCTTTCCCTAGCATAATTAGGTTGCAAAAGAAATTGAGCAAGAGCTTGCTTGCACACTGCAACTGGAAGATGAGATAACTCAAAGGCAAAGACAACCAGCCATAAGCCTCAGTATTGCAAAATAATAATAGCAAAGGGCATTGACAAAATCACCATCAATCAACTGCAAAAGGCAGCTTTTACTTGGAACAATTTGTGATAATACCTTTCATCTGCTTATCCCAGATGGGAGTCCTTGGGAGAGACTCGATAGGTTGATTAAAATGCCAGATCCAGAATAAATATCTGGCTGACTGTTTGACCAACCACACAGTAATTGTTTTTATTATTTTAAAATCAGCTTTGCTCTGGTTTCACATAAACAGGCATGGAGCTAATAAAACTTCATGGGGCTGAGATTGGGAATAGGGCTGGACAGGTCTGGAGCCACACCCGAGACTTGCAAAGGTTGGATATGGAAAGATTGTATATCACAGTGCTTTCCAAGGGAAAAAAATCCCAGAAAACTGAAACTGTAGTTAGCAAATGGGGAGTTAAACCGGTTGGATCATTTGTCTTTTAATAGAAACCTATTTGTGAAAGGCAGTGTGTTTCTTCCCTGTACATCCCCCAGTTTTTCCTTTATGACATTTATCTTGCCCATAGTTTGGCTGCAGCTTCCCTCCAAAGGGAGATTTATTCCATATGTCTCCATTCCCAAGAGAGATGGAGGGCGAGGTCGTGATTTAACAATCTGCCACTAATTAGGAACAGTGGGTAGCAAGGGCATAGAAGGATAGGCAACCTAGAATCAAGGTTTATTTCTTAAAAAAGAAATAACTTAGCAACTTCCTTGCCAAATGAAAAGCTGCCTAGGAAGATGAGCCTTCTGTAGCAGTGGTGTGTTCAGACAGGAAATGTGCCACACACGTGCACAACTCCCACTGATGTGAATGTCAGCCGGTTGTGCCAAAGGTTTGATCAATGCCCAAAGGTCAAGGCTCTGATTCAAGGAGAGTGACAGGGATGAAATGATATTGAAATGTGAATGCTGGATAAAGCTTAAGTATATACAAGATACGATCAGCTTACTGTCTGTAGCTTGTGTACATTTGAGCTGCGAGCGATTAAAGAGTCATTTCATGGCCTTTTGATCGGTGCTCTCTGGATCAGTGGAAGGGAATGTCAATCCATGAATCTCTGTGACTTAGTGAATTTTCATGCTTATGGCGCTACACCATTTCCCTTGGAGGATATTTTTGCTTATGGTTACTGTATCTTAAAAGATGTCATTGGTTTGTATAAGTGTGTCAAATTGGGCAAAAAGAAAAAAGAAAAAAAATATTGCTGAATTGGAACTGGCGATAGTGGTGGGAGCCTCCAGCTCAATGTGATGACTGAATCAAAGGATAAATGTAAAAAATCTAACTTCTTTCCCCTTTTGATAGGCCAGTGCTGGTGAACCTATGGCACGTGTGCCAGAGGCGGCACTCAGAGCCCTCTCTGTGGACACATGCGCTATCACCCCAGCCCTACCTCTCCCCGTGGACCCTCCTCACCAGCAGCCCCCCCAGAGGAGAGTCACCCCTGGCGCGGCCCGCACGGAGCCGTGCAGCCAAGGTCATGGCAGCCAGGTAGCAGGGAAAGACTCCGCCCTCGCGCCCCCATGTCCACCATGGTCTGTTGGGCTGCCTGGGCAATCTGCTCCGGTGGGCCGTGGATGCAGTGGGTGGCCCTGTGGGGGGGTGGGGTGGAGGCAGGAGGGGCGGGGCGGTTTTGGGGCACTTGGTCTCTAAAAGGTTCGCCATCACTGTGATAGGCTTTAAAGTGGTGTTTATCAACCCCAGCTATTTTGAAATGGGTGGATGTCAACTCCCAGAATCCCCCACCTGTCTGGGGAACTTTGGGAGTTGAAACTCACCCATCTTAAAGTTGCTGAAATTGAGAAACACTGATTTAGAGGTTTAAAGCAAAACTGACCCATTAAATCAGGCAGGGGTTTATGAGGTTGTTTTACTTCTCATCCCAGATTAAAAAACTGAACTGAAAAATTGCTTCACTTAATGTTGGCAATCTGATTCTTAATTTCAGTGATGGGTTCAAAGGAATGACTGGGGTGCACCTCACAAAAACAAGCCTATTACCTGCAGTCAGTAATATACCTATCTGTCATCTAAATTTTTCTCCTATTGAGAATAATATTCATAATCTGATCAAGAGAATGGTGGAGGCCCATCGTACCTCATCTTGAACTTCCTCTCCAGTGCCAGCAATGTTTTTTTTAAAAAGGGGCACACAAAGAAACTTTCAAAGCTAAAGCTCGTTGTGCTGTGGCTTATGTTGGGTTATGGTTCTTGGAGAGCTGAGGCCTGAACCATCTTTCAGCTATTTGCTGCCATAGTCAGAATAAACTATACTTTCAAATAATGGATTATGTATCCACATTTATTCCACCTACCATTTGGGTTTATATATGTTAAATTTTCCTTGGTCAAGGTTATCAATGCTACAGAGGAAACATATGATGCTTTGATACATAGGAAGTGGACCAAAAATAACTTCTCATGGTACAGGGAAAAGTTATCTATTACTTTATTGTTTTTGTGAGAAACAACGGGAATCCCATCCTGTTGAGGTGGTGGGATGTTTGGAGGTGTTTGTCAGAGTCCCCATCTTGGTTTTTTTTTGTTCCTCCATTCTAGTTTAGTTTGGTTGATTGTTGCTTCTTATTATATTATTTTCTATATTTTCTGAGGTATTGTGAGCTTCCCCTAGTAATATGGAGGTGAGCAGCATCAAAAACAAACAAACAGACAAACAAAGCCTGTTCTGTTCCAACTCCATGTTCACCCACAAGCTACTTCCAAGTCTCAATCATGATCCATCAATCTCTCCTGCTTCACCCTTCATCTGTGATTTCTGTGCCTGTGACCAGTCAAACAAGCTATTTTGTGGCCTGAGTTTAGCACTCTTTCAGATAATTACTAGATCCATTTTTCAGATGTAGCCTGACTCACAGATCATAGCAACCTGATAGTATTAAGTCGGGCATTCCAAGAACCTGTCTACACTCATCCAACTCTTCCCCATCCCAATTAGGGAGAGTGATTGGGAGTTGTTTTCTTACTTTCATGTGATTTTTTTGATGGGAGGGAAACAAAGCTGGAGGGATCCATCAATTTCATATTTTTAACTTGACCCATAAAAGGAGCAGTAAAGATAGCATAAGTTGCCAGCCTCAAAATCTGAAAATCAAACATAGCGTAAGTCCCTCTTTGCCTCAGTGGCAGAAGAAACCCCAACAATCATAGTAAGCAAATTATATGCCACCATGCACTTTTTTTGGTTGTTTGTTTGGGGACTTTAACAAAAACACATCATTGTGCCCCCCTCCCCAAAAGGAATGTTATATGTTTCTCTGTGTTGGGAAGACTGTATTCATTTTGTACCACTCAAATTTTTCTTCTAGGAATCCAGACAAATGTGACTTTTGGGAAGCATGCTGAGAATGACACTCTATGACTTCTCTTAGAATTATCATGCCTAGCTTTGCCTTGTCAAATGGCTTAATGATTTAGTGTATTCATGACAATGAGAATGAACTTGTATCTGTAAATGACTGTTTGTGTAAAGAATGAATAGATGTTATTTGGGAGTGGATGCAATCTGTGTATCATTTAAATAAAAAGAAAAAGAAGCCCCAGTCAAATGCTTGCTCCTCTGTAAGGTAAACAAAGCTGTTGTTGGCAAACAATGATTGCCTGAACAAGGAATCCATCGCTGAATGCATATGAATATCAAATTATATTCCACAGCCAATCAGTTTAACAGAGAGGAATGGGTGGAGGAACCTCCAGAATTCCTGACCTTAAACTAGAATTCTTGTCTAATCAGCTTGTGGGAAACTAGCGTATTTGCTAAGAACTGATCCACCTCTCTCTTAACTTCCTTTCACTGACAGTGTGACCACCAAGCAGTTAGTATAAATTATACTTTTTTCCTGGGAAACAGTCTTTCTATTCAGATGAAACATTCCCCTTTGTATCAGTCATTTGAAAGATAGGGTAAGCAGGGTGGTTGCTATGAAATGACAGCTAATTATTTTTTTTCCTCTAAGTGACTCACATACTTTTAGCAGATGTGCTTAAAATGCAGCATAGACTACATGAATCGGCTTGTCCTCCAAATGTAGGAGGACATTCTGGGGAAAATATGGGCGTAATAGTCCACCTCATCTGCAAAGAAGAATGTTGGGAACACTCCATAGAAAAGAGTGTCGGGCCGAACAAGGTGACAATGATAAATTGAGCGAAGGGCTAACACAACTAATGCGCAGCCACGTTGCATGTAAATGCCATGCAGCTGCCCACCAGGAGCTTGTCAGAAGAAAACCTTTGCAGCACATGATGGATGACTTAGCTGGACCATTAAGTCATTTCCTACTCACTTTAATAGGCAATGCATTTTTCAACTGCCCTATCCCTAAACAGGATCCAGAGGGAACAAGAACAACCTAAACATCCATTTTGAAAGCTAGAATGCAGTGCTTGTTTGCAAGGAGAAGCCTCGCAAAGCCTGATTCTGATTGTAAAAAAACCCCAGTCTTTTGTGCTTTTTACTGCAGAAATCTTTCTGGCGGGTTGTTGTTGTTTTGGCTACTAGTGAAAACCTCAGGAACACAGAACCGCACTTTAGCTCTTGCGTGACAATACATTTTGCATCTTTCAAATATGTCACATAGATCCCAGATGAGAGCGTTGGCTTTGTTCATCTCCAATGTTCAAATTCCTTTATGGAATGCTTGCATTTACCATGCCCTTAGCATCTTTCCCCTCTTTTTTGGAATTTGAAACAAGGTTCCTTTAAAGGTCCACATCATTTTTAATTCCAACACTTCTCTCTTGAGGGATGGCCTGAATGGCCCAAGAATCTATTTCTTCATCTGAAACCTTTGTCCTCAGTGTACGGCAATGCCCTTGATAAAATACATAGTTTAGTTGGGCCATGCCAAACATGCCAAACATGTCACCTCAATTGTGCATTTCAGTTATGATTAGGCTATAATTAACCCACAAGTTTCCCATCCTTTTCACTTATTTACATGCTTTGTTCTTTGACTCGTCCATATTAGAGTGTCCTTATGAGAATGATTCAACTCTGCATAGATTGGAAGCTGGGGGTAGGGACACAACCAGGCCATGAAAAACCATGATGTAACTAAAGTTAATCCAAAGTTATTCAACTACCTTCCAAATCTCTCTTTTCCCCCCCTAGACAGGATCTTTCTCATTAATCTCGTTTTTTGTTTGAGGCAAAATCTAGCGGCATGAATTTCTTGAGCTTGGTGTTTTACTAATAATTGAAAAAACAGTTTAAATAATTAACACCTTATCTGACCTTGTAATAATTGCTCCTTTATTGTTTATTTTACCTATGAATAAAATTGAGAGGCCAGCTTTACAAGAGGAATGAAATAACACTGGTCAAACTCAGCTCTAGTAATATGGGGACTCCAACTCCCAGTATTTCCAATTAGTGGTAAGACTTCTAGAGGCTGTGATTCTTTCACATTCAAAATGTACAAACCTGGGAGTGTCCTGTGATATTTATTGTGACCAAATAATAATTCTCAGATCATTTAAAATCCATACAGACTCACAGTGGTCTGTACCTAGAACTAATGCATCTGAATGGCAAAATTCCAGGTTACAATTAGATGGCAAGAGAAAGAATCAAGGTCTTACTGTTGCCACCTAATATTCATTCAAATTGTGAATGAGATTTCCTAGCATATCGAAGGAAAACTTTGGACCAAATGACTGAGATTATACAGTACAATCTATTGAATCAGAAAGCTGAGTTAACAAAGACTGTGTTTATATAATATATTTGGCCAAATAAATAATTTATATTATGTGTAACCTAAAGGCTTAGCCCATAAAGCATGCTAAGAGAATAGTTGGGTTCCATCTTGGAATCTCTTGGGTTCCAAGACCCATGGTAGCACAGTGGTTAGGATGCAGTATTGCAGGCTAATATTTGCTCCCATTGCCAGGTGTTTGATTCCTTCGATCCTGACCGGCTCAAGGTTGACTCAGCTTTCCATCCTTCTGAGGTTGGGAAAATGAAAACTCAGATTGTTGGGGCCATATGCTGACTCTGTAAATCACTTAGAGAGGGCTGTAAAGCACTGTGAAGCAATATGTAAGTCTAAGTGCTATTGCTATTGCTATCAGCACGACCAAATCACAAATCACTCAACTTGTTATGAATGTAGCCAATTTTGCTGCCTCATCTAAAAGCACACATTGATAGTGATCAGTTGTTCTAGATTATAGAAATGACATTGCAGGATAGGATAAGGATAGAAGTATATTTAAATTGGAAAATAAAGCTATATTCAGTGCAAGGGAAGAGTTGTAGCATTTGCCTGGATTAATCTACTCACAGGAGACATATCTTTCTCTAATTGATAGTTGTTTGGCTTAAATAAGTACATAGGAAGTATTTTTTTTTCCTCCTGAGTCTGTTGTTTCATGTAGTTCATTATTATCTACACAGGCAGAAAGCATAAATTTGGAAATGCAGAGGTTGATTGTGTTTCTAGCTGGGGCCTGAACCCAAGTTCTATTATGCTTAAATTGTTCCCAAATGCTTTCCAAAAATATACTTCCTTCTTTGTGTATGGTGTGTGTGTACGTATACAGTATATGTTGCACACAAACTTCTATTTTCACAGGTCTTAGGAGCACTATTACTTGAAGAGGTTTTCAGAAAGCTGCTAATATTGTGTAATACTTGTGGTGAGGCTGGAATGTGAACATGGTAATAAAAAAATCAAAATGGGGACAATTGAAGTTCCACCTATTTTTTTTAATAAGCAGCATACTATTTTGACCACCATTTTGAGTTTAGATATAGAAAACATTATTTTTATAGCATCTAGTGGATATCCAGACGTTTGCTGCCCAGTCCCAGTAACTCTAATCAATCTGTTACTTTATTTGTTAGCTGGCATATCTAGGTCACATTAGATTCTCATTAATGTTCTTCAATAATTAAGAACTAAAACTGAGAAACAGTTGAGCTAAAAATCAGTAAGCAATTCAGTCTGTTTCCTCATAGGATGAACAGAGAGCAAGAGTTCTCCCAGTACATGTGCTAATCAGTTCATTACTGTAAAGATGCTAGTGTCATATTAAATATTTTTTTGAATTACTACTTCTTATGTATTTCTATCACCATCACCACTGCATTTCATTTCTTTCAATGTTACTGTTCATTATATTCACCTCATCCAAATCATGAAAGTATATATTTTCACTTAAGGTTAAACTCCATCATCTGATGAGGTTGGAATCTATCATATCTTATCATGTAATAATTTATTAATCCATTTTTCAGCTGGGAGAAATCTTGCAGGGAATCATTGTTAGTCTTCAAGTTTAAAGCAACAAATTCTGGGGCAAAAATATTGAAAAAGAGCAAGCTGTTGATTTTTTACTGAGTTTTACTGAATACACAACTACAACTAAACTTTGATTTCCATGATGTTCATGCATCAATATAGTAAAATAAAAAGGAAGGGTGAATAATGTAACTCAACTGCATCTAGTATATTTTTTTGGTCAAGCAAACATTTCAGGCTGGAACATGTTTTTCAAGAAACTGCATCAGGAATAACCACAGTTTGTTTTGACTATGGCCACTTGATAGTGATAAGGTATCTCAAACATGAGATGCCAAAGCAGCAGTACTGACTAGGCTATTGATTTGCATGTGATTGGAGTGTGTTTCAGGATTTCTTTCTCCAAGAATTCCTAGGTCGATCCTAGGTGCCAACAGGAGGTTATAATGCTAATAATGGCTCTATATTATTTGTTTGTTTTTTATTTAAATTTATTGGCTGCCCACCTTGAGTGGGCTCTAGAGTTAATTATGAAGGTCAATGATCAAAACAACATTGTAGGTAACCAGGGCTTGGCTTAGAATGGGTCTATGACAGTGGTTCTCAACCTTTTTAATGCCGCGACCCCAACCGGTCGTAAGTTGAGGACTAAACCGATCGTAAGTCGAGGACTAAACCGGTCGTAAGTCGAGGACTACCCAACCGGTCGTAAGTCGAGGACTTTCCCTGCCCGGTTCCGCCCCCTGCGCCGGCCGAGGCGTAGCTGGCAAGCGGCAGAGACGGAGCAGGCCGACCACCAGCTGGTCCAGCCCAAGGGAGGTAAGGCACCCGCCGGAAAAGGGGGGGAAAAAATGGTGGACAAAAAAAATGGCGGACAAAAAAATGGCGGACAGCCTTGCTTGGCGACCCCCATGAAATGGTTGATCGACCCCAAATGGGGTCCCGACTCACAGGCTGAGAACCACTGGTCTATGACAATTCACCATGGCTAACTCACCACGCCCAACTTGCCTTGGCCAATTTGTCACAGGCTACTTGCTGTGGGACAACTTGCCAAGGGACAAGAGTTGCATTAATATCAAAGAAATGGTGGAATAGACTCATTAAAGAAAAGATGCAAAAGGAGGGGAAAAATGAAATGTGAATGACAAAAAATTTCTAAATGTTTCAATTATTTTAAATACTTAAGTTGTAATTGTTGAGATGTCCCATAGCAATTTTTCCTCAGTGAGTTGGCCACAGCGAGTTGTCCCGTTCCAGCTTAGAACGCAGCCTTTCCAGTTACTTTTCCACTTCTCCTAAAAAGGAAAAGTAACTTCCTGATCTTGAAAAAGTGCAGATGTTGGTAATATTTTAAAGGGAGAAAAGAGTAACCTGTTTCACCAGGTTGTTTTGGGGATAAAACAAGACACACCTTCAGCTGTATTTTTTACACGCTGTGATTTTTATTACAGCCTATTAATTCCATGAGAAAGGTGAGCTATGAGGCTCAGCTAATAAATTAATAAATAGGTGAGATTATATCCGTATTTTATGTTGCTGGACTCATGTATGTTTTTTCCTGAAGATTACATAGGGAATGGAAGTGCATGCAGTGCAGATGCATTCAGGATGGGCAATAAGAAACTAGTGCTCAAATGAATTAATATCCAACATTGTTTAGGAGGTATGTCTGAATTTTACCCACAGCAGATTTTTACACACTCTCAAATTCTCCAGAGTAGAAGAACTCCGCGTTACTCAAAACATGAAGACTTGATACAATAATTATTGAATTTATTTACAAATGCAGACTTGACATAGCACTGAGTCATAACTAATATTGCTTCTTCTATTAGATGTCCATAGAAGCATATTCTTGCAAAGAGCAACATAGCTTCCTGTGTCTTCTCCACTCCATCTAAAAAAGGGCAGACTGATCCTAACTTGCATGTAGACTAGCTTACTTAGTACGTGCCAGTAATGATAAATCTGTATTTAGTACATTATTTATGCTTCCTTGAGCTATTTTCCCTTCCTTCAGACCCACCTGACTAATTCAGGCTGACAGCAGCACTTTGCTAGATCTAACAGCAAAAACATTAGAATGTATCCTGAGAGACTTTTGAGACCTTGCTTACTGCTTCTATAATCCCAATTTACAATTGTATCATATTATTGTCTGTCTCAAATTTTTGGGACAAGGCAGGTAGTGAACATGGTTTTTCTTTATTGGATTTCATTTTGAAAACTGACATTTGCATTGGCTTCAGGGAAGTCAATCTGATGGTGTCTGGACAAAGTTGTCTGATTTGCAATCAGCCAGCAGTTCTCCACTATCTTTGTTTTGGATTCTTCAGCTTTTTTCAGTCCCTGTTGCTCTTTGCAATCTGTTGACTGCATCTTTAAGTTAAGCTACCTGCCTAAAAAATATCCAAGGAATTCATTTTCCTCAGGCAAACCTTAGTGGAATTTTTTCCACATGCTGGTCTAGGCGCGGTTGCACCAAAATAAAAAATTCAGGAGCTGCAACTGCATGCAAAAAATGTTCGCCCAAGGTGGAATACATCCAAATGATCTACTCTGTATAATTTTGGATTCTGCTATGCAGCATGCAGTAAAAAAAAAAGGGAAATATACACAAAAGAAATCACATTAGGACAAATATGTATTGTTGGAAGTCAGCACCTACCTACCCACCCTCCTAGAGAATGAAATATTTTGGGGAATATTAAAAAAGGCAGTATATTATATTTCCCCAAAGGAATAATGGAGAAAAATCTTAGGCAGAAACCAGCCCCCAGTCTCCTTCCCCCAAGCAGGGCAGCTCTGTAGAAATACAGATTTGGGCCACCTATTCATAAGCAAAATGCCTTCAGCCCCAGCCCCAGAGAAGCAGGACATGACCTTTAGGACATAATAGGATTAACCCACCACCATTAGAATACCAAAAGGGCACACTCAAGCTTAGGTCAAGGAATAGGAAGAATCTCAAATACAAAGCCCAAAGAAGGTGTAAAAACCCACTCCCAGCTCCATTTTTGACAGCTTTCCCAGAACCACATGCTGTTGGTTCTGTTCTTCAATAAACAGAACCTTCTTTCCTAAGTAGTCTCTATTTTGTTTATTCCCGGCTTGGAGTGGACCTGAAGACTTTTCTTTCAACAGTATAATAGAGGAAGACATCAAATCAGGAAATTGGAAAAGGGTTGTGCATAAAATACAACTGAGGAAAACTGACAAACATGCATATAATTAGGACAGCATTTTGCTAAGGTCTGGACTTTACATTTTTGTGAGAATTGAGGACTCAGAAGAGGGTGGAGGGAATGACTGTATTGTTGCCATATGGAGAGTGATGATGATAGTGCTGGTACATTTTTCTTTTTGTTTGTTGTTAGTAACACACCAGGTGTTTATGTGTTCCATCTCAAATTATCCATATGTAATTTTAGGGCTGACAAATGGGATCTTGGGGGCCATAAGCTGCCCACCCTGGAATTAGGACAATTGTGTATCAGCATGTTTATATTAGAAGAACATGCCGCAAAAATGCATACAGATATTTCTGCAGACTCTCCATTGTTACTGAGCACCCTGAAGTCATCCTATCCCAGGGGTAGGCAACCTCGGCTCTTTTATGACTCATGGACTTCAACTCCCAGAATTCCTGAGTCAGCATAGCATGGACTTCTGGGAGTTGAAGTCCATGAGTCATAAAAGAGCTGAGGTTGCCTACCCCTGTCCTATCCTAATAGGCATTGTTGAAGGTTATTAAGCCCCCCAGTTTATTATTGTAAAATCTTAGCACAAAGCTCTTTCTTCCACCAATCTCAAATCTTCTCAACATTTGCATGAAGGCACCAAAACTGAAAATGTTCCGAAGTCATCGTAACACTGCTTTCAAGCAAAAATGGCTTTAAAACCCCCCTCACCTGTACAGTAATAGGAATTGGGGGTGGGATGTCAACATTGTATGCAAAATTAATATATAATCTACCTAACTGAAGGGAGTGGTGTTAGGGAGGGGGGAGAGGCTATACCACAGAGAAATGGTATTGCACAATATTGCTCTTTGCTCATCCTGTAGAATAAAGAAAATGAGGGAAGTTACATTTCTAAATAATCTGGGTTGTAACCAATTAACCTTCAGGCCACTGGGACAGCTTTTATTTGTAGTGTGAAACAAATGTAACCCACCACAGCCTTGTTAAAATGCTTGGGTTGAGGTACATATTATTTCAGGCTCATCCAACCAATCAATAAGAATCTCAGCGCTTTCCCCCCCACTTTCCTTTTTTATTGGTAATACTTTAGGAACTGGTTAAAATTCTATCCAAATATGTCATAACAAAGCATTTGCGGGAGAATCTCTTAATGAGTATAATGTAATCAGTTGAGACAAAAATTTTCAAGGGGAATAGAGTTGTCTGCTCTTGAATGGAGATACATCTGTTGTCAAGAATTGTATCCTGTTTATTAGTAGTGGAATTCCCAGTGTACCCTATAATTTTGCTAAAATAACTAGTAAATCACAGATCCTGTAAATGAAGGCATTTTATAGTTTCCCCTTATTGATCAGGAAATAAATTTCTCACCATTGGTTTTTCCCTCTGAAACTATTAGATTTTCAAGCTTAAGCAAAATTCTTTAGGCCATTGGAGACTTCTGAGTCTGAGAGTCCAGCTACAAAATGTTGGGGTGGGAAGTCAGATTATGAATGACATCCTCACTTACACGAGAGACCAAGCTGAGTTTATGCATCGGTGCCAAAGCAAACAGCAATTGGCTGTAAAAATGCAGTCACAGAAGAAACTCTCCTATAGAGGATCTAGTTTGGAAATGGGCAACCAGGTCACCTTTGAGTTAAAGGAACAGAAAGCAATCGTTGGTGAGCTTTTCGTGCAAGCTCTCTCTCTCTCTCTCTCTCTCTCTCTCTCTCTCTCTCTCTCTCTCTCTCTCTCTCTCATGCTAAAAAGCTAGTGCTGAGCTCTTTGAGAAATGAGACTATTTTCTTGGGTCTTTCTGGAATGACCATGAAAAGTTGTTTGATCACATGGAAAATCCTAGGAGAAACAGGAAGAAGCCTTTTCTCTTCAAAGTGCTAACTGCTCCTGGTTTTTCGTTCTTTTAAAAACTGTTTTTTTTTTTTTTTAAAAGAGACCATCTGTCATCTACAAAATGACTTCCTCTACCACAGAGTCCTTCCAGGGTAAAATGGCTACGATCTGATTTTGATTCTGGCTAGCATGCATCCCACCCCGAAGCTCTTATAAATCCTCTGCAGCAAAATTTCTAAAGTTGTTTCCAACAGGATCTGCGGTGGATTTTTTTTTTAAAGCCCTTCTAAAAGAATGGGAAAGAAAAGCCAAAAGGGTTTTTTTTTTCTTAAAGAAATGATTACTCCTTCCAGAACGCACTTTTCTTTTCCAATACAATTTTTACTCCCTAAATCCAAAGTAGAGAATATGTTCTGTAATTTTATTGGCATTATATTTTGAGTGTGTATATTGGAAGGTGAATGCCATAACACACACCCACATATACACCTCACACACATGCCAATAAAGTTCCCAGTTGTCCTACAACTTCCTGATTTGTGAATATTCAGAGGTTGTTATGCAGGTCAAGGGTGTGTTACATGTGATGCTGTGTTTCATGGTAACACCAGTTTTATAATACACTTTACAATTCTTTATAAGAAACTTTATATACCTCAACTACTCAGTCCCATTTATCTGCTGGATCACATATAGATGTGGCAGTGAAGGCATGCAGGAAAGAAGTGGTGTGCCAGTGGTGTGATCTCATTCATTGAATGGACATGCTTAGAACTGAACTGTAAAGCTAACATATATGACAGAAAACATATCATTTGTTTGGAGTAGACATCTATGGGATTGTTCTGTAGGATCTCTTGCTCTATTTCAGAATGAAGTGAGGAGAGACATTCGGCTGCACTTTCTGTATAAGAGTTGTGGTTTCATTGAGATATAAAAGATACCCCATAAGGGGCTTAATATTGGGCCCTATTGTTCAAACCTTTGTTGAAAGAAAAATCTTCAGGTCCAGTTCCAAGCCGGGAATAAACAAAATGGGGGCTAAGATGCTGGAAATAAAAAATGGAGGCTGGCTGTTTGGAAAGAAGGTTCTTGTTTATTTAGTTGCCAGACACTTCAGTGACACAGCATGTTTCTGGGGTGGTTGATAAAGTGGAGTTGGGAGTGGGTGGGTTTTTATACCTTCTTGGACTTTGTATTTGAAATGGCTGCTCCTGTCTTACTACTTTGACCGGAATATGCTTTGAATATGCTTTTTTGGTATTCTAATGGTGGTGGGTTAATCCTATTATGTCCTAAAAATCATGTTCCTGTCTTTGGAGCCTTTGTTTTTCTAATCCCGTCAGCTCCAGCCTTCCTGCCCCAGTTTCCCTGCAGGGATTGGAAAATCTGCATTTCTAAAGGGTTGGCCTCCTGACTTTCTGCCTGGGGAATCTTGGGCTGTTTCTGCCTCCCCTAAGATTTTCCTCTGTTATTCCTTTTGGGGAAATATAATATTCTGCCTTTTTTCTCTCCAAAATATCTCCTGCTCTAGAAAAGTGGGTGGGTGCTGACTTCCAACACCTTCTTATCAAATAAGGTGCTGTTTAGCGAGTCTGAACCCATAGGGCTTACTCTTGTTTCACAAATAGGAGGTACATGGGGTTTGGGACAGATAGCTGGCCTTTTCAGTGATCGACCTCCATACATTCTGCTCCTCCAGAAGTATATTTGGCTCCAAACCTCTTTGAAGTCCTCAATGCTGTGAAGGCCAGCACCTCCTGACCCAGTGTGATTATGTGTGACAATCAATTTATTGTACTTTTTGGAGTTGTAATGGGGTTTGTGGGATGCTTGTTGTTCTCACATCCTTGTTGTACATATCTTAGAACCTCCTAATTAGAATGGATCCAAATACTGTAAATAAATAGGTTGGTTTGCTTGTTTAAAAAAGGCTGTCCATCTTAAAACACAAATCTGGGTAGCTGAAAACTGCAATAAAACTCAGAACTATATAAAAAATTCATAAAACATAAAATCAAGACAAAATCCAGCACCTCAATCAACTTCTTGGGATGCTCCACAACCAATTCTAGACATCCTCACCCTACTTCAGCACCTGAATAAAAAGCCAAGTCTTGACAGCCTAAAAGTCATTGGTGGGAGGGGGTTCCATAACACAGGGTGGAGGTCCCACTAGTGGAGGTCCCACTAGATGGTCAGATTTCAAGGAAGGGATCTGGAGTGTGCCTACTCTGTCTGATCTGGTAGGACAGGAAGAAATTTTCAGGAAGAGACAGCCCCATAATAGCTGAATAGTAATTCTGACAAGAACACACAAATCATATGGAAATGACAAGTAGCTAGGCACATAATAGGACTGTGCTATTTGAATGAGATTTTTTTTATGGGCGGCCTCCAGAAAACAAATTTTTGTTTGAGGCAAAGATTAAACCCTATCCATTCCTTAAAGTGCGTTTGCAGAACAATATAGGTAATCCTAGATTTATGATTATTTGTTTAAGGACTGCTCAAAGTTGCGATTGTACTAAAAAAAAATAATTAAAACTGGTCCTCACAACTCATCACAGCATTGGAATTTGGGCATTTGGCAACTGGTATGTATTCTGATGGATGCAGTGTCCCATTGCTATTGGCGACCTTGCCAGTCAATTTCTGATTAGCAAATCAATAGGGGAAGCTGGATTCACTTAACAATTGTAGCAAAAAAGGTAAAATTGGACACAGTCGTGTGATAACTCACTTAACAACCACATCACTTAGTGATGGACATTTTGATCCCCATTTTGATCATAAATCAAGGGTTACCTGTATTTTTAATTCTGACAATGACAGAATGTCTACTAATGTCTTGGGGGAGAACATGCTAGTTAAGAAAGTACAGGGACAGACCATATACAGCATACAGATCCATCCTTATAAAGACATTCCTGGGATGCTCAGAAAGAATGGCTTCAGAGTGTGACACTCTGCTGCTGTTCTTTTCCAGCACCTGGTATCTAAGCCTCACTATGTTTGCCCTATCTATGTAATTTCATATGTAGTTACATGGAGGGTGCAACTGATTTGCAGGTAATGTCCTCTGCCCACAGATGGATTGCCTTGTGTTGATCCTTCCTTCCTTCCTTCCTTCCTTCCTTCCTTCCTTCCTTCCTTCCTTCCTTCCTTCCTTCCTTCCTTCCTTCCTTCCTTCCTTCCTTCCTTCCTTCCTTCCTTCCAAAGTAGTCATCCATGAGAAAATAATTATCTCTTAATTAGATTTCCTTCTATTTACTTTGAATATTTCCCCAAATAAACATTATTAAATGCAAGAGTTTTTTACACAGTTAAAGATCTGTGGGTAAAATACATGTTCATAGTAAAGACTTACAGTTAGATTTCATATATCTAACAAGATGATCACATGTTAAAAAATATTTGACAAATTTTTTTTATCTATTAATCAAATTGTGTTCTGGCACCTACTGTTGGGATTGATTTAATTTCTAAGCCATTTCTATATCATATTCTCATTTCTTTCTTATCCATTTCTCATATTCCTTTCCAGTATTACACAGAAAGCAGAGCCAAATATCATGGAGAACAATCCAAGCATAAGTCATTTTGTGTGGGAGGATGATGGTAGTGGTGGGAACTCTAGGTTGGAATCAGTAATTGGTAAACAGCAATGAGAAATATTGTAATAAAGTATGTATGCTGAACATGAATTGGCACGAGTTTGGGGGGGGAATGGCTGCATATTTTGAGAAATTGGTTTCTGAGGAAAGCATTCAAAAATGTGTTTTTGTGGAAATATATTGATAAAGTGTAGAGCTAGTTGGCTAATTTTTTAAAGCTCATTTGGGGCAGATTGGCCCTAACTTTCCCTGTTCCTGATTCCAAGCCATCCACAAAGTTTTGCCTTGGGTATGTAGTTTTGGAGCATAATTCGGAGAATGAAAATAAAGGGTCTGACCACTAAAAATCATGAATTCTTTTTGCATTTCCTAGCATTTTAAATTACTTTGCTTGGAAAAAAAAGAAAGAAGTTTTTTGATGTAATGATAGATCAGTATGCTGGTGACATCATCATTGCCAGGGGGACATGCAGTTGGGAGCTCCTTTCCTGTCCTTGGCAGAAGCTGGAGCAAAGGACTGGGGGCTCACTCCATCCCAGGGCAGCACTTGGGTTTTGAACGTGGGCTTGCTAAACTCCAACCAACTCTCCTAACCATGCAAACGGAAGTAATGAGATAAGCTTCACCATCATCCCCCAGAAGTTGTGACTGGAGCAGTAGAAGACAGCCAATCAAATCATACTTTGATTACAGTGTTTGAAGCAGACTGATTTCTTTTTTTTTTCCTTTTTCACTGGTATTGTGCTGGGCTGGGCTTTTATGATCATGTTTTTCATAGTTTCCCATGCTTTTTGGGAAATCCTTTAGGATTTTCATCCATGAAATTTTCATAGGCTTTCTCTGACTTTGTTAAAATCAGCTCTTTTAAAGTTTAAACCATTGGTTGGATTATATTATATTGCTTATGTTCTCCCATATTTGGGCAGACAGGATGCACCAAACTCAAAGATTATATATATATATATATATATATATATATATATATATATATATATATATATATATATATATATATATAT
>NW_015386615.1:819873-833991 GCF_001527695.2 Protobothrops mucrosquamatus | reverse complement strand
TCCATACATGAAGCAAACTGACACCCACCATAAAGATGTGGCACGACCACGACCACGAAGCCAAACTACAGCAATGAAGCTCACCATCTCAAATCCCCCTGCAACTCAGACTAACCTGAGCACAACAAAGCCCCCACCCAAACAGAACACTCCCCCATCCAATCAGAGCACAGCCAACCCCCCATCCAATCAGAGCACAACCAAGCTCCTTAACCAATCAGAACACACCTCCACCCAATCAGAACACAGCCAAGCTCCCACCCAATCAGCTCAAACCCCACTGGCAGTTAAAAGGAAGAAACAGCTGCGATCACACATACTACACCCAGAAGCACGAAGCTGAAGACACCAGCCTGAAGATGACGAATGTGACTTCGTCGAAACGTCGCCAGGATACTTCCAATTTTACGCGGGAGAGAACCCAAATGACCAAAGACCTACACACACACACACACATATATATATATATATATATATTCTAATTTTACATTTAGGTATTTAAAAAGCAACGTGATGGCTGGGTTCATAAATAGTTCAGTAACATGAAAATCTTTAGTACAAATCTCAAACTACAACCTCAAATATTTCCTCTCTTTTTCCCTTAATATCCACTATCTCATATTTAAGCTAATACTGTTCTTATTATATCAACTAAATAAAAACATCATTATTACATTTATCAATAAATTTTTAGCTTATACATATCTTAATTACTTTTACATTCAATTTTTAAATTCAATCAATGTCCTGTTATTAGTTTTTCCTATTTTTTAGTTTCCCATCAATATTCAAATTTAACATTTGATATTTATAATTTCCAGGTTTTAGATAACCAGTTTCCTTTATCTCATAACCAAATCTGATATTCAAAATACACATCTTATCTATTTGAGTATAATCTTGTTCTATTTCCTAAAAATTATCTATTTCCCCCATCTTACACCATCTAGTTAATAATACATTACCCCCTTTAATAAATCAAAACCCATTATATATATTGTCTGTGTTAATCAATAAATCAAGCATATTCATAATATTTTTTTCTTTGGGGTCTAATTTTTAAGTATTAAACAAATAGCATCCTTATTTTCAACTAATTTCCAAATGTTTTAAATTTAATGACCAAAATTTCCCTTATTTCAATTTCTCCTTTTGACCCTCTAATTAGTAATATGAATTCCCTTCTGGTAAATCAAAACCCCAATTTTCTTCAGCCTTATTCTGGCTTTCTTTCTTTGCCAACTAGCCTTCCATGTCAATGCTTTTAAATCATCAAATAGATCTCCCTCTATTATTATATATATTGTTTGGAATAAAAGAGACCATTTAGTTGTCATTTTTTGGGAAGTGCTAGCCCATTTGTATTCCTTAAATCATCTCCCTATTATTCCAAATCCCCATAATTGTCCTGGTATGTTTATCTTCCATTCAGTCTGTTCTTATTCTTGCTCCTCAAATTTCTTCTGATTTATATAGAAAGTCTTTTCCATTTTCAGGTTGTCAGTCCCTTTTCTGGATATTCCATTGACTGTATTTGTTGGTCAATTGAGTCCTCTATCTTAGTATTTAATTATTCCACTTCTTCTGTTACTTTCTGCATTGTTAGTTTTTTAGTTGTAGTCGGAATTTGGGTTTGTATATCTAAGATGACATCTTGTTCTTTTCTGTAACATCTTATTTCGTCACAAGCTGAAAAGATGGTTTCATGTATTGCTTTCAACATGGAAAGAATCTTTTCCTGGTCTTCATCCATCTTCTCTTAATGGTGCGTTAAGTTGAGGACTTTGAAATCAGATGATGAAAATAATTTTATAGCTGGGTACGGGACCTCTATTTCACGTGTTTGTAGGTAGTCATTATAGTAAAAGTCATTTGTCAAGTAAAATTATATAATCCAAGGTATTTCATCATCTCAAATAATGACCAATATTCCTCAGATAAAATAGTAGGAAGGCAGTTCCCCACATACAGCTCTAAAAATCAATAAAGGTTTACATTCATAGTTCAAGGAGGCCAGCCATGCCACCCAGAAGTTCTTTTTACAGCTGAACTTCTCACAGGTGGTGTTTATCAAACTTAAAAGAGTCTTATCTGTAGTCTGGGCTTCAAGCCAAGTCTCCTTTAGGCAATAACAAGTTGTAATATCAAGCTTCATCACAAGATGTCACCAATGCCGCTTAAGATTTTTTAAGTCCCAAATATTTATAGTCCTTTTTCCAATTTTATTTCTTCAGTAAAAATAAGAAAACTTTTGGTCCCCAAGTTTCAGAAACATATAAATCCAATTAAATTAAAGTTATTCTTTTAGTGCTTTAACTCCCTTGGTCATTGAGTTGCTGCTATTCTTAGAGGGTGGGATAGAAATTCCCTTCCCTCTCTCCTCACAAGGGGAAAGATACTTTGGGCAGCTTTTACAGGAAGAAAAATACTTAGGATCTTAGAGAGAAAATCGGATCTCACTCAGTTTCAACCGTGTTGCTTTAGAAGTGCCTGGTGGTAAGTTTGACTTCGGCTGTCTGCAGCCTAATGACAAGCCATATTGCTATGGCCGGTCTTTCCTCTGCCGGTTTGGAGGGCTGCCCCGGATCAAGCGATTGTTCAGTTCCAGAGTGGCTTCAAATAATAAAACAAAATAAATAAAATAATAAAAAAAAATGTATAGGAACTTTTAAAAAGCATTTTAATAGTTTCAATATCTTTTTTATATTGTGGTGACTAAGTATTGTCTTACCAAGGTGTTATAAAGTGATAATATCGCTTCTTGTGATCTTGATTCTATCCCTCTGTTAATGCAGCCTAGGATTGCATTGGCTTTTTTGGCTGCTGCAGCATATTGCTGGCTCATATTTAAGTGATTGTCCACTAGGACTCCAAGATCTCTGTCACAGTTACTACTGTTGAGCCTAGTTTCACCTAGTCTGTACCTGTACATTTGGTTTTTCTTGCCTAAGTGTAAAACCTTTATTTTTTCTACACTGAATTTCATTTTGTCAGGGCCCAGTATTCAAGTCGATTGAGGTCCATCTGTATCTTGGGTCTATCTTCTGGGGTGTTTGCTATTCCTGCTAGTTTGGTGCCATCTGCAAATTTGATGAGTTTTCCTTCTATTCCCTCATCTAAATGGTTTATAAAGTACTGGGCCTAAAACAGAACCTGGGGGCACCCCACTGCTTCCTTCCTTCCATGTAGATGTAGCACCATTAAGAACTACATGTTGAGTGCAATTTGTCAATCAACTATGAATCCATACGGTGGTGATGCTGCCTATTTCATATTTTCCTAACTAACTAAGAAGTAGGTGTGGTCTACTTTGTCAAATGCCTTACTGAGATCTAGGTATACTATGTCCACAACTGGCCCCCTAGTTTAGTCACTTTGTCAAAGAATGAAATAAGATTTGTTTGGCATGATCTGCTTTTGAGTATACAGGGATTACAGAGCCTTTTTTTTCTAGTTCAGACTCTGGAATTTAGATGACTGAGAATAAGTTATTCCTGGAGCTGCGCTACTTTCCTAACTTCATAGCTAGATGATCTAGTGCAGATGTCCTTGCACTGTTCTAATAAAAGTTAAGTGGAGAACTCCAGCTCTTTTGCGTGCATCTAAACAGTTTCTTTTAATGCTTGTGTTTTTCCTGGCATTCAGAAGATGCCAGCAGTACAGCCAACATGAGCCCCATACAGCGATCATGAGTTATGATAACTAATTAGGCAAATGACTCCCTTAGGTAGACATAACACTTCCCACATTAGAAAGGCAAAGTTTTTAATTTATCAGTAATTTTCCAAGAAGGTCATTCAACACATGTCAGATAAGCAAGCTCCTGCTTGTTGACATTTCTTCTGAGCCATTTCTAGCTTTAATTCTGAATTATATTTCTTTTGATGGTCAGTAAAAACATATATGAATTACAAGCACATGATGGAAGTTTCATAAAGATATGACGTATCTATGCCCACTGTAGATACTTATGGCTTACTAAAAAAAAAAGACAAATAAAGCCCAGTTATTATTTTACTGACAAGTGTATGTTTACCTGGCAAAGTTGAAAAGAAGCTGCGGATTTTTGACAGGACTAGAACTGCGCCATGTATTTATATATAATTGATTTTATGATGTCGACCTGTACTGCATCTGAAAAAAGGATCTTCTCTCTCTTCCCTCTCTTTTCTATATTTAAGGTTGTCTCCAGCTGTCATAAACACAAAAAAGTGGATAGTGTCTTCCCCTGATTGGATCAAAAGCAAAATGTTCCTCTACAGGAGATCTTTGTGCCAACTATAAAGCTATTGCCATCCATGCATGGAGGCTGTGATCTCTATTCCTGATTCTAGTAATGTTCTAGATTTAGGCTCCATTTATTGTGCTTTGCTTGATTCCTGATTGCCCACCATCATTTCTATGAAAAACTTCAGGCCCTGGCAGCTCCCATGCTTTGCCTTCTAGTTCTTGGCATCTCCAGGTAAATCTGAGAAAACATTTTGTAGGGCTGAAGAGGGATTAGTGACTAACTCAGTATAAAGCAGCTCCCTATATCATTTTGAAATCTGAAAAATGCAAATTACTTTGTAACGTGAGACTAATTCTTAGGGCTTCAGGCAGGAAAGAACTTTCTCATCATATGCTGCCTTATCTATCACTTAGGCTGAAAAAGTGATTCTCTGTGAAAAGGCAAAATCTCCTTTGAGTTGTTCCTTCATGGGACCAACCTTGTAGTTTCCTTGGCAGAAGAAGTCACTTGCTATTGCTTTCTTCCAGGACGTTTTTCCACCCATCCCAGTCGAGCTTAGAGTTCTGGGATTCTCTGAAGATCTCCCACCCAATTATTAACCAGATAAGGTTGTCCAATTGCTGTGGATATATAATATATTGAATCTCTCCTCCAAGCTCAGGAAATAAAATTGATGTGTTGATATAAAATTCATATAATAAAATTGATCAGTTGTGGAAACTCCACCAGCCCCCCACCACCAGCCCTCCACCAGTCTTGATGGTAAATACAAGAAAGAAGATCAAGGCATAATGGAAGTTTATCAATACATGCCACAAAAAGCAGTGTGTCTATTTCTTGTTTCTGAGATGTCTGTGGAATGTGAGAAGGAAGATGAGTGAGTGGCTTGACCCACAATCTCCAGATACTTGCAACTGATTCCATCTCTATCTTTGCTGCTAGAGATAGCAAAATTATATGTGCCTCTTGTTGGTTTATTGCAGGCTTAGTGGTGCAATTCCTATAGGCACCCTATCATCTGCAGCACTCCCAGGGTGTCCCAAATTATTATATAATATTGTTTTTAAGAGCCAAAAGGTTGGCAGGATTGGGCCAGAACACCAAAGTATTTTGAGATTTCAGGTTTGAGATTACCAACTTCTTATGAGACTTGGTAATTGTATAAGATTTGGGCCACTTTCTAAATGAGTTCTTTTCATTTATTTCTTTAATTTTGACTCCTGCTATCACCCCAGATTGCACGTGGAGTTCCGACACCCAAAAAGATTGCCCAACCATACCATCTGCACTCCAGCAGATTTCCCAATACAGATAAGGCCTAAGAGAATTTATTCTAAGAACTTTGTCTTACACAATATTGAGTTCTGCTTTCTGCTTTTAAAACTCGTTTTAAGCCTCAGCTGCTTATGTCGAAGAAGGGAAACGATGCAAGTATTTTGGCTCTGGATTATGGGTAGTCAGTAGCAGGAGGGCAGGAGCTGGTCGCAGGAGGATTTACAGCTATTGCCCACTCTAGATTGCAAACATCAAAAACAGAAAGAGCTTCAAGGTTCTTACAGTAGGGTTGAGAGAAACGGTGCTGGAATGGTATTTCATCCAGGAGCTGCAAAACGGAAGTCCATTCCACCCATTTTCAAGGGTAGACCTGGCACCCAAATTCACCAAATTAGGTGAAACTTGCTTTTAAAAAGCAAGTGGTAATTTTTTTTTTTAAAAAAAAAAACCTTTTTCTTCCCGTGCTGCAATCAATCCAGCTTTTGAATCTTTAATTGGCATTATGGGGGAAAAACAAGCTTTGGCCGATGTAATGTTTCCATCAGCTACTGCACCGTGCTATGAACGTACTATGAAGTAAGGCCTGTGTGAGGCTGTGCCTTGATGAGGCCCTTTGCTTTGCACATGAAACTGACACAGATCTTGTTGAAAAGATATTCATATTGCCTTGAGCCTCATCTGCTGCTTCCAGTACCTGGAGCCGTGGAGGTGAAAACATGTGTATGAACATTCCTACTCTCAGAAAACTGACAGTGTGGTGTTGAGTGAAGCAGGTTTTTCCAAGAGAAAGCAGATTTATTTAATGAAATACATACCAATCATATCCTACCAGAAGGAGAGTAAGGTAATACAAGTTCCTTGCACTTACGTTGGGAGAAGACAGAAGGGTATGACCTCCTAGGGTAAAAATTTCTTGGACCAAGAATGATAGACAAGTAAATCCTTTCCTCTATGTCCATACCCTGCTACCCCAAGAGTTCCTGAAGAGTCAGCATCACCTTTCCAACAGATGGAAAGAGTTTAAAAATTTTTCCAATGACTTGCGGAAATCTTTTTCAGCTACTGTCACATGAAAGCCTTGTGGTGATAGGGAACAAAGAAAGTGACACAACAAACAACCCTGCTTCAGTTTGAAAGCTTGGAGTGGGTTGAAGAGGAGAGAACGTTGCTTCATAGAGCAGCTTTGATGCTTTGCACAGCTTCGGGATATACATTAATATTGTCTCCATATCTTCCTTGTTCTTAAAATGTCGTATTTTTTTTTTTTACTCATGAGGATGTTTATCTACCTCATTCTCAGCTTAGAATATTGTGAGGGTGTTAAGCATTTTTTATTATTGGGAGATGGCTGTGGGTGAATGGCTATTTTCATGCTACCTGTTTCTCCATCCCTTAGCACCTGCCTCAGTGGTTCTAGTTCTCATTCTGAAAAAGTCCTGGAAAAAAGTTGCCTCCTGATGTTTTCTCCTAGGATTGAACTGATGTCTGACTGCAGAGATGGCTGGGCAGCAAAAGACAGGACACTCCACAAAAACCCTGAAAATAAAAGTGTGAGAACCTCAGTGGTGCCCGCAGGGCGGTGTCAGAATAATTCACGATGGTGGGTGTCACAGTCTCATTACATTACACATTTCACGGGATGTTTCTTCAACCTTTTGAAAAAAAAAAAAGGGGGGTTGGAAATGGTTTCCGCAAGCTGAATGAGAATGAAATTCAGAGGTGCGTTTATGTTTACCTTGTGTCTGTGTCTTTTTTTTCTCATTTAACTACACTTTTCACATTTAACTTCTCTTGTAAGGCATTTAAGCATATAGTAAAGCATTTAAAAAATGGAATAAATAACTACGGTCAGGAATAAAAATAAAAAACATAGTGGATAAAAGAATACAGTATCAGTAAATAAACAGGAGGTTTGCAGTTATCATGATATGTGAAATCTATTATTTTGTTAATTCATTGATTGATTGTATAAAACCAGGCTCATCATAGATTATTGAAGTAGAACTCCACCAGCCACACAGCAATGTGATCCAGAGGCGATAAAATTTCCCTTTGCTGAGCTGAACACAACAGATAACAAATTGGACCATCCCAATCAGCAAGCAATTATCTCTATTGTAATGTAAGCCTAATACAATATTAAGGATAACGACAGAAACACTAGCCCAATCACTGTAAGAAGTAATTGTTACATATTCATTAAAGGACATGACCTTTAAAGGACACCCACAGGGTTCGGCCAGATTCAGCAAAACAGCAGCTCCGTGTGGACAACTGCCCATTGCCTCAACATGTCCAATCTCACATGATCAGTCTTAATTGCTGTTTGATTGCAAAAACCCAAGAATGACACATGCAATAGTGCAATAATTTCCACTCTTATCTATACACTGAGAGAGTAGATTTCTATCGCATGTCCAGTTTATATAACAGAATCCCTCTCTCTGTGTGTAAATAAAGGTCAAGGCAATGCAAGGTCAGCTTTTGAGAATTGCAGTGGTAGTGAATTGGTTAGCATTCTCTGCTGGGTGCTTTTTTTTTTTTTTTTTAACAACTAACCAGTTTTCTCAAGACTACCAATAGACTTTTCAGGTCCCCTGTTCAGGGCTACCCCCAGTGGTGGGATTCAGCCAGTTCGCACCACTTCGGCAGAACCAGTAGCTACTTTTTTGATGCCCAGGCCCAGAATGGACTTCCGGAAGTGGCATCCACACAGAGAACCGGTTGTTCACATATTTGAATCCCAACACTGGCTACCCCTCCTTTGTTTTCATGATAAGTTAAGATCAGGTAGGTGCTGCCACCTGCTGGCCCTCTGTATAAGAAAGTCCAGTATAGAAAAGAGCCAGTTTGATGTAGTGGTTAAGGCATTAGGCTAGAAGTTGGGAGACGGTGAGTTCTAGTCCTGCCTTAGGTACAAAATCAACTGGGTGACCTTGGGGCTATCATTCCTTCTCAGCCCTAGGAAGGAGGCAATGAAAAATCTGCCTAACGACCATAGATGTCTAAATCCATAAGTGACGATTTGTGTTATGATGTAGCAACTCACATTTTGCCACATGACAGAGGGTTTAAGAATCTAATTTGGATGATGGTATTAGTAGATGAGGTTATTAAGCTTTTCTCTCATCATATACAATTAAAATTAGAATCCAAGTACACAAAGTCAGAGCTAGTTAACTTGTGGTTGGGAAACCCCCAGGAATCCCAGGAACTAGGCCAGGGGTCTGCAACCTTGACAACTTTAAGACTTTACCTCCCAGAATTCCTCAGCCCAAAAAATCCACTAAAATCCACTAAAAATGGCAAACGATTAGCCTTGTTTTTAACAAAACAGTACTTTGGTTGCCCCCTGCAGAGTAATGGAAGCAGCAGATTAGGATGGCAAGAGAAGCACATATTTCAATCTTTCGTCCTTCGTGTCACAGTTTCTACCTAAAAGGGGACTCTTTGTCATGGGTATCCATTTTAACACCGAAATGATGAAACATGATCATGACAGCACAGTACTATGTCTCCCCACAGCTGCAGGATGATATCCTATGCAAGAACATAATGGTCAGAATTTGCATTGCTTGGATATTTACCCTCTGTGGACAATTTACAAATATTAGAGACCATGCTTGCGATTAATAATGGATGAATAACATCACGTCTGTTTTAGTCTTAAGTTTCCTCAAGCAAAAAAAAACCCCAAGATAATCTGTGCTGACATTAGCATGAGTGACAGATAACTTTAGCCTCTTTGTTTCTTTCCTCCTCGGTGCCCCCATTGCTCTACTGAAGTCTCTAGTTTAATATGGACGGAGACCAGCTGGCACACGTCTCTTTAACAGCTTTCTGGGCTGATGAAATGTCCCTCATGTATTCCTCAGTTTTACAATGTTTCTTGCAGGAAGAGAAAATGTGAGTTCATCATCCACATTAGAGATTCCTGTAACCTAATAGAGAGTGTGTACTTTCTAAATACGGATGGACATCTGGAATCGTTTGCCTGCTGAGTGCCCAGAAAAAATTGCAAGAGAATATTCTGACATATCTGCATGGAGATGTGAGTTGATTTGAAGAGAAAAAAAATAAAGAAAATCAGCCAAATGCTACCCTGAGAATATTGCACAAAATAATTCAAACCTTTCCTGGAAGAAAAAAAGAAAGGCAGAACTTGAATCCTGACGCTGAAGTTCTAAGTTAAGGTTCCTTGAATATAAAAGGGAAAAAAAAAATCAAACCACCCAGGCTGTATACATTAATTTACTATTCCAAACCACAATTTACTGCTCCAAACCAAACCACATCCGTGGGTGGCCAACTAATTTCTAGCGAAGCCAAACTGGCTTTAGAGCTTGGCAATGGTGGTGACCGTCTTCTGTATTGTGATGGTTCCTTGCTAAGATTGTCTGTCCTTTAGTAGAATGTATTGCACTGTGGGCTGTTCTTGTTCATACTGTCAGACCAGCCATGCTTTCTACCAGCATATTCCATTCACTCCCGGTATTTTTCAGTTCCCCAGATGTTCTGCCTGATTCCATAGCAATTAAGACACATTTTGTGGCCACTGCCTACTCTTTTGGAGGATTCCTTACTTTAGGGATTTTCCCCCTAAGATATTTGTAATCCTTAAAAGGAGTGTGGTGGCCGAGTGACTGGGCTTGTTGACCAGAAGGTCGGTAGTTCAAGAGCTAAATACTGCATAATGGCCCAGCTCCTGCCAACCTACCAATTTGAACGTAAATGCAAGTAGATAAATAGGTACCACTTCTGTGGGAAGGTAACGACATTCTATGGGCCTTCAGTCATGCTGGCCACATGATCATGGAAGTGTCTTCGGACAATGCTGGCTCCCTCGGTTAACAAACAGAAGTGAGCACCACTCCCTTGCCAGATATGACTAGCAGGGGAAACCTCTACCTTTTACATTTTAATCCTAAAAACTTTGGAGAAATTAAGTGGCTGCCTGCAGAAACTATTATCCTATGAATTAATTTTTGACTGTTTATCTACAGCTGTGGACTATTTCAATTTGACATTTTGAATCATTTACTTCCAAAGATCGCCCATTTTGCTGGCTACTGTACTTTCATCATTTCAAAGTGCTTGATCATCCGAGACCATAAGCCCATGGATGTCTATTCATATTTAGGTAAGCTGCCTTAGGTTTGAGTCTAAAGGGTAGAGTGCAATAGGAAGCGTCTCATCTTCACATTCCTGAGAATCTCCCACTTGTGTGGGAGCCTCTCCTAACCCAATACTATAGTGGAAAGGCTTCAGAACTTGCCCTGTCGTTCTTTTCTTAATTTTCTTAAAGCTGTGGAAAAAGGGAGATCCTACACTGGAATCTCTGGACAACTGAGTACCTTCTCATACTAGGTTGCTGAATTGCTTCTCTACCCTTAGACTCAAATTTAAGGTTGCCTACCCAAATATGAATAGATGTCCATGGGCTTATGAACTTAGATTTTCAAGCACTTTGAAATGATGAAAGTACAATAGCCAGCGAAATGGAGCGATCATTGGAGGTAAATCATTCTAAATGTGAAATTGAAATAGACTTGCAGCCATAGATAAACAGTCAAAATCAAGTCATAATATAATGGTTTCTGCAGGCAGCCACTTACTAAATGCTGACTTGTTTAAACCAGGAGTCCCCAACCTTAGCAACTTTAAGACCTGTGGACTTCAACTCCCAGAATTCCCCAGCCAGCATGGCAGGCTGGGGAATTCTGGGAGTTGAAGTCCACAGGTCTTAAAGTTGCCAAGGTTGGGGACCCCTGGTTTAAAAGGCACAGATCTCCGGAGTATGTGACATTTCTGGACCTCAGCCAAATCTTGCTCCAACCTTTTGGGATGCCTTCTTTTCTCATTTCTTGACCGTGGGCCTATCCTCACCTGCCTCTAGCCACGGCACAAATGCATCTGGAGAACCATGTTTTTCTGTCATGTCCTCGTGACATTGCCTCATTTCCAGGCTGAGCCTTTTGAGGTCTGAAGTAATCCTTAGCTATTCCTGTTTTAACACAGTTCTTTCTTTCTCCTGAAACAATTTTCATCATCCAGCATCCCTAGCTTGAAATGGGCAGCTATGGAAATTTAAACAAACAAACAAATATTTCTTTTTGTTGTGGATGTGACATATAAGGAACGGTTGCTGGAACTGGGTATGTCCAGTTTAACAAAGAGAAGGATGAGGGGGGACATGATAGCAGTGTTCCAATATCTCAGGGGCTGCCACAAAGAAGAGGGAGTCAAGCTATTCTCCAAGGCGCCTGAAGGCAGGACAAGGAGCAACGGGTGGAAACTAATCAAGGAGAGAAGCAACCTAGAACTAAGGAGAAACTTCCTGACAGTTAGAACAATTAACCAGTGGAACAACCTGCCTCCAGAAGCGGTGAATGCTCCAACACTGGAAGTTTTTAAGAAGAGACTGGACAGCCGTTTGTCTGAAGTGGTGTAGGGTTCCTGCCTGGGCAGGGGGTTGGACTCGATGACCTCCAAGGTCCCTTCCAACTTTATAATAATAATAACAATAACAATAACAATAACAATAACAATAACAATAACAACAACAACAACAACAATAATAATAATAATAATAATAATAATAATAATAATAATAATAATTATTATTATTATTATTCTGCTTTTTGTTCTAATGACTGCCTGCCATACCTCTTTGGGTTTGGGATGCAAGGAAGCCTGCTTGTTGAATTGCTCTCTGCCCATGTGCGTCTGACCATAGCACTTGTAAGATCTTATATAAACTGCTTATAAACAGGGGCTTAGTGATCTTTTGAAAAAGCTTTAAACCCAGTTTTTAAACACGGGTTTAATACACTCTTGACTGAGCGCTGTCTTATGCCACAAAAAAAGATCAGTTTAATTGGGGAAAAGGGAACATATAGGGCTCTGGTGGCTGTGTGTTGTTCATTATTGACATCATTAGGTGCTTCTACCAACAAGGTTTTTCTCGTGGCCACTTTTTTTTAAAAAACAACAATAATTTTACTCATAGGACTCATGCATGAGTACTACAACTAACTCCATGACTGGCAATATTTGAAGAGTCCCCCCCCCCGCCCGGGCCTGGGCCAAACAGTAAAAAAATATATATCAATCTTATTCTCTGAATGTAAATGTGAGTGTGTAGTTATTTTTTTTAAAAAATATCCATTTTTACATGAAGAGGATTGTGTGGGGTCCTTGGTGCTTTCTGAGCTTGGTTGTTTTCTTGCAGACTTTTTGGCTCTTTGATTGTCTCTTTTGAATGGCATGTATATGTTGTTTATCTCTATGTGCCTGTTGATGCCGTTTTGTCTGAGTGCCAGGCTTCCAGGATTTCTCCAGCTTTTCTGGACTTGGTTTGGTCTAGGATGCTCAGAGTTTCCCAGTTGAAACGATGGTTAAGTCTGTCCATGTGTTGTGAAATTAAGGAGTTTTCAACATGTCTTCTGATTGCTAGTTGGTGTTCACGGATGTGCTTTGCTAATGTTGTGCCTGTTTGTCCTACACAGTGGCTGTTGTAGTCCCTACACCAGACATGTCAAACTTGTGATGTCATATGATGTCGCGCAATGTATCAGGACAGTTTTGCCATTGCCGGCAATGGGGTGGACACGGCTTCCACGTGACGTGTCTGGCCCGGGGACCGGCAGTTTGACACCCCTGCCCTATACTGTATGTTGCAAATGACTCCTGTTTTTTTCATTTGAGGCTGCTCGGTCATTTGATTTATTTAGGGCAAATATGTTCTTCTGTGGGTAATGAGCGAGATACTATATTTTACAGAAAAACATCCCACCATAGTCTGATAAAGACCAAACAGGTTCAATGTTATAAAATGTGGGTTATGAGACAGGGAGGGAGGCACACCAAAACACAGGAGGAAGGTAAGTTGCAAGAGTATATGATAAATTGGGTTAACAATTTTGGTTATAATATACAGCTGGATCAGTGAGAGAGAATATGGCTAAAAGAACTTGAAATTTACATTATGTATATCTTTCATAAAATGATGTAACTTTGGTATATGACACCAAAGAAATTCATTCATTCATTTCATTTATTCAATTTGTATCCCGGCCTTCTCCCAAGGGACTCAGGGCGGCTCACAACATTTTTTTAAAACAAAAACAAACCCACAATCCCCGCCGAATAAAACCAATTAAAACCCAAATATTTTAAGATGTGATATTTAAAATTTTCTAAAAATCAACCCAATTTAAAATCCTCCCTAGGCCAGGCCCGCTTGCTGAAAAAGCCATGTCTTGAGGGCGCGGCGGAAAGTCAGGAGATCCGGAATCACCCGGATCTGGGGGGGTAGTTCGTTCCAGAGGGCGGGGGCACCCACAGAGAAGGCCCTCCCCATGGGGGTCGCCAGCCGACACTGCTTGGCCGACGGCACCCTGAGGAGACCCACTCTGTGAGCGCGTACCGGTCTATGGGAGAGAATCTGCGGCAGAAGGCGGTCTCGGAGATAGCCAGGTCCTATGCCATGGAGTGCTTTAAAGGTGGTAACTAACACCTTAAAGCGCACCCGAAAGGCCACTGGCAACCAGTGCAGCTCGCGCAACAGCGGTGTTACATGGGAGTGACGAGTCCCTCCCAACACCGCCCGT
>NW_015386615.1:813668-818369 GCF_001527695.2 Protobothrops mucrosquamatus | reverse complement strand
CAGGTATATAATCAACAAGCCCACTTGCACCCCTTGCCCCCACTTCACGAAGAGTGACTCCACGCCGTCTATCTGAGGCACAGTGGTCTCCCTTGGGCAAAGGCTCTCCCTTATAATGACCGCTACCCCCCCGCCCCTACCCCGGGTCCTTGGCTGATGGAATGCCTGAAAACCCGGCGGGCAGATGTCTACCAGTGGTGATCTAAGATGTATAAAGGTTCTTCTAATAAATGCTGGACAGGTGAAAAATATGAATGGACATTTTCCAGGCATGGTGGACTTGCAAAAAAGGAATATATGGGTTTTGTGTATGGCACAAAGACTATTACTGTATATGTGTATGGCACAAGACTATTACTGTATATGCACAAAGATGGAAAAACATTGAAATACCTACAATGGAGGAGTGGATTGTGATGATGGCAGAATTTGCAGAAATGGTTAAATTGACCTATCTGATCAGGGATAAAACAATAAGTACCTCCTATGGTATTTATTTTCCTGAAATGGAAAAAAATCAATTGGTATTTTAATGGATTTGCTTATTAAAGGGGTTGAATAAGCAAAGAAGGGAACCATATAACATAATCTTTAGAGAGAGAGAAGGGATGATAAGTTTGCTTGTAACTGCTGTAAAGAAGATTGGAAGTCATTTATATATCCTTTTTCTTTTTCTATCTGCATTGTTTCCTGCACCTTTTATTTTATTTTTTTTATTTCTTAATTTTTTTCTTTATGCCTTTTTATATTTACTTTTTACCCATGTTAAAAGGAGGGCAAATTGCCTAGAATAACTTGACAAAGGTCAGGGGCTGGCTCACCGGCCAGCTAGGAACACTCCATCCTCTAACACTTGACATTATCTCTCATTATCTCGAGTGTAAAACTTGCAGAATGTATGGAGTGGCAAGCTGGGTAGCAATTAGGATGACTTTGCCCTGGCACTCCAGTTCCAATTCAAGGGTGAGTCTGTCCTTGAGGTTGCCATGCTCTCCTTCAAGTATTTACGCCGTGTCCTTTGATATGACTAGATTTTTTGACGCCATTGTCTATACATGATGTGCCTTATGTTCTAAGGAAAAGGACAATCAGACTTTAACAATGGCCAAGAGCTTGCAGTCTTCTGTCATCTAGTGGCCATTACAATAAATACAATAGCAGAGCGGATTTTATTTTATGTGAGAATTGGGGCACAGTATGTTTTACAAAGTGTTTTTTCCGAGCAAAGACTTTATTTCCTCCAAATGCTCTTAGATGATTTTTAAGCAAGCGTTTCTAGCATGGCACTGAATATTTCTGCAATACTGTAGTTATAAAACGTTCCTATTTTGCTTTGCCATTCCTTAAGACAGCTGATGAATTACATTTCCTGTCCTATTCCTCCAGGGTAATGTATAGCTACTTGAATCTCAGAGGAATCCTATTAAGTCCCTTTAACGGGGCTGTTTCCATCAATCATTAACTGCATGCATTTATTTCTTTTGCTGTCAATGAAAAGTAATTTTGTACCAGCTACCCATGTATAAGACAGTAAGGATATCAGTGTGGGATATCAAGCTCAACTCTTTGAAAATCTTAGTTTCTATTTGTTAAAAAAAAATACTGCTAAGATCAGCAGAATATAGAATACAGTGGATGAAACAGCAGACAGATGCAGCATAGCTCAGCTATGCGGCTTTTCGCAATGCAGCTCCCAGCCTATAGCGTAGATTCTCTAAGGTGGGGTTTGGCCCCATTCTCCCAAAATTTTGGAAAGTAGCAAAAAATCATTTATTTTGCCAAATGTTAGTAAAAACGGATGCAGATTGATGGCTTTGATTTTAATAGCACCGATTCTATAATATTTTATATTCTGCATTAAAAAAAATCATTGCAAACCTCTTTCTATAAAAATGGGAGGATATAAGTTTAATAATCACTAAATAAAAAGGAACAGTGCTGCAGCAAATTCTTCCAATCCCTCCTCATCTTCTCCTTGGCTGGCAGGTAAGGAGCAGCATAGAGCTCCCTATTGTATTCACAATGGACCCAGAGACTAAGTCCAGTTAAGGGAAAGCAGTGTGGTGTGTTGTGATCCTGCTCAGAAAAGATCTGTCAGGATCCTGCTTAGAAAAGATATGTCAGTGGAAACCACTTACCTTTTACGTCACCCCCATGGAAAGGAAAGTGATTGGCACTTGCTTTTCAAGGACAGGCAGAAAGAATAAAGAAGCAGGTGAATCCACCAGTCAGAAGCCATGGTCACTATTGCTCAGATGGAACATCTGGACAGCACTGTAGCCAAAATTGAAGAACAGATGGAGATCAATTTTCATAAACTGCCCTCCTTTCCAGCTGGTGTCAGATAGGAGCAGCTTAAAGCTATCTTAGAGAAACATGAATCAAGTTTGGGTGAAAACATGGGCAGGGAAATCATTATTAATGGTGTAAAGCAGGGGTCCCCAACCCCCCCGGTCTGTGGACCGGCATTACAAACAAGCAAAGCTCCATCCGCAGGATGCAGGCAGTCACAAAACCATACCCCCTCCAGTCCGCAGAAAAACCTTTCTCCACAGAACCAGTCCCTGGTACTCAAAAGGGTTGGGGGCCACTGGTGCAAAGAGTTTACTATATATTAAATACCTTAGACCTGGTGTATTTATCTTGTCCATCTGAATGTACTAAACAGACTTTATGCATGATTCCCTCCAACTCAGTTCTTAGCCAGGCCAGAAAGAAAACCATTTGTTTGGCAGTGATTCCTGCTCACTGCATTATTTTGGCTTCTCTGGTCCATTCTGGGCTAGAGGACTGAGTGAGTGTCGTTTCTTTAGAAATAGAGAGTTAAATAATTAATTCAAGCTATAAGGCCTATTGCCTGATACTACTCTGCTGTAAATCCCAACCAGATAAATGAAGGAAACAAAAAGAAAATAGGAAATATTTAAAGGAGAGTCCAAGGTCCCTCTGAGGTCATCCCTAAATAAAATTCACATGCTTACTCAGGAGTAAGTTATGTTGAAATTTTGAACATTTATTTCTGACTAACTGGTCAAAACAGTGAAGGAAAGAAAATATTTCTGCGAACACTATGTGGTCAAGATGATACTGCTTAATGTTGGGGTGATTCATTTTCCAACCTTCAATTTACTGTTTGTCAGGCATATGGATGGTAAAAGTAGTATCTGAACTAGAGTCCTTCTAGTGAGTCATTCACCTATTCTGGGGAGAAAAAGTGCTTGAAAAGGTGCAATATCACATATTATACCCAGATACATAAGGAAGTCAATAATACTAAGCCAGTGATGGCGAACCTTTTAGAGACCAAGTGCCCAAACTGCAACCCAAAACTCAGTTATGCATTGTTGGGTGCTGGGTGGGTGTGGCCCATTGGGTGGGCGTGGCTGCAGTGGTAACAGCAGACTGGGTGGGACTAAAAAGTTCAATCAATCAATTCCAACTTTGCAAGATCTTTTTTTTTCCCGCGAGAAGTTGAAATTGACTGATTGATTGAAGCTTTTTTTTTTGTACATGGCGGCAGAGGCCTAAAGCAAAAAGGTTTTATAAAACCCAGCTGAATGCCTAGGACTGGGATGATGACACGCGTGCCCACAGAGAGGGCTCTGAGTGCCGCCTCTGGCACCCGTGCCATAGATTTGCCACCACTGTACTAAGCTTTTAGGTAAAAGGGGTTATGCAATTCAAGGTCTGCCCAAACAACACCCTCCAAAATATCCAGTCACTGAAAGAAACAAGAACAAAGCTGAAAGTACCATCAGCTCATTTTAAACGGGGGAAATGTTGTGCCCCCTATACTTGCCATCTTCAACATTTGTCATCTGGGTCCCCTGCCCATTTCTGTCAAATGGTAGGGTGTGCCACTTATCAGTCATTGCAGAACACAAGCAGAACAAGTATGTTGTGGATGCCGCATAGAACAGCAGTCCCCAACCTTTATGGTTTGGCAGCCCGGCAGGGTGGGGAGAGGGGAACCAGACCGCTGCTTGCACAACTCGAGTTGCGCGTGTGCACGTCGGTCCACCACCTGTGCAAGTCAAACCGTGCATGTGTGTGTCAGCCTGCCGCTTGCACAAGTCAAGCTGCACACACGCAAACACTTGCAGTGGCCATCCGCTTATGTGGTCTGGTTCCAAACAGGTCACAGCCCAATAATAGGCCATGGCCCGGGGCTTGGGGACCCCTGACATAGATGTTCAGATTTATGTAATTAAGGTAATATTCACTGGGGTCTGTAGTGTGGAGAAATCAATACAGACAATGCATTGCATCAAGATCCCTGGTGGTGCAGTGATTAAAAAGCAGTGTTGCAGACTAATTCAGCTCACTAGAAGGAGTTCAATCCTCATTGACAGCCTTCTATCCTTCCAAAGTCGGTAAAATGAGGACCCAGATTGATAGGGGGCAATACTGTATGCTGACATTGTAAACAGCAGAGAGAGTACCCTCTGGGGCGTGTATAAGTGCTATTGCTATTGCTATTTGAATCTCACACATGTTGATGCTGTTGTGTTCCTTGTATTCCCCCCCTTAATCCCCTATGCATATCCTGATCACCCATTAAGGGTGATTGCCCTTCACCATTGATCGCCCATTAAGGGTGATTGCCCTTCTCCATCTGCATGCAGTTTCATGCCCGTTGCTGGTTGGCTAACTAGCAACGGGGTCTCCGTTGCTGGTTGGCTAACTAGCAACGGGGTCTGG
>NW_015386615.1:807167-809787 GCF_001527695.2 Protobothrops mucrosquamatus | reverse complement strand
ATCTAACAGATGCAAATTCCAAAGGGGCAGGGCTTGAGCTCCAATGTTGTAATCAGCATTTGATCTATTTTGACCCTCTTGTCCCTATGGTTGATTTTGGTGATATAGCTTAGGATGCTGGGGAAAGAATGTAGAATGTAGAACATTTTTAAAGTCAAAGACCACTGTAAAAGCAGGTATTTTGTTGTCTTTAGCTTGCTCTTTTCAACACGGATTGTCACTTTTTTCATTTGAAAAAAAGTTGAACCAATGGGAATAGTATTCAAAGAAGCTGGGAATTTCAGACAACCTGTTTCCTTTAGACCATTTCAAGAGTAGACAAGGGAGGAGGATGAGCCATTCAAATTTTAATTTGACTTCATTGAATTAGGTGTAGCTACAAAGATTGGATCATAATAAAGTTGAGAGGCAAGTATAGGGCATCAAATGAAGACTATAGGGCATTTCACAGGTGAATGCTATGAATAATATGTTCACAGTATATATAGCCACCCAGAGTTGTCCTGTAGATTAAGATGGGCAGCATAAATATTTAATAAATATATATATTTATTTAGCAGATTTCTGTGATAACACAATCAAAAAAATTGTTGGCATCTTATATGGAAAGGAGAAATAAGGACATTTAGGAATGTGTCAGTCCATTCCAGTGGTTTACACCAGACTTAACAAAAGTCACACCACAAGAGAAAGTTAAATACAAAAAGGAAAAAAAAGAGCAAGTGTTCTTCTGTGATACTTTAATCTCTTAAAAGTAGAACTATTTCAAACTTGGCCTGTCACTTCCCACTAAGACTGAGAACCGATCTGAATAACAGGTAGTTTCACAAGTTGGGTGAGTAATCACCTAGCAGCCAGAGAACATTTTAACATATCAGGGAGAAAGTGTGTTTAATCTGATTAATGGAGGAAACCCATCAACAGTAAGAAGGTGATCCTTTGGCCCTCTAGAAAATTGTTCTTGTTTCTTCTAGTTTTCCAACTTCACTGCTCCTTCCAAAATGAAATAGATTCTGGAAGCCAAGATGTCAGTCAGAATATTGTCAGCAGATTACTTCTTGGTGTAACTCCAGTCTTCTTCCCTTCAGCTGGCAACCTTTGGGAGGAACAACGGGAGAGAGAAAAAGCAAATAATAAGTAAACAAAGTGCAGAATTGGTCTCAGCTCTTTCTTGACAGTCCAGCATAATCTTCAGTATTACTGTTGGGACAGTCTGCAGTCCAGGTTGCTCATCCTATGCAACCATCCTGGAAGAGATGATTAGAGCTCCCCTCTCCCCATGAGAAGAGGAATGGGAGCCCTGGGGCTGATTTCCTCAGTGTGAGACTCAACATTGTGGAATAGCTTCCCTGCTAAGTGCAACTGACCTTCACCCTGCTGGTCCTTTTGGGAGCTGCTGCAAAAGAGCCATATTTAGATCAGTGTTTAGGTACTGGAGGATGCAGTGCTATGGGGTGGGGGATGCAGTGTTATGCCTTTCTGGCCTTTAGCTCTGGGTTTTGAGTTTTATGGTTCATATATTTTATGGGTTTTTATGATATGGATTTTAACTGGAGGATGGTTGTATGAGTAGGAAGAAATTTAAATGTATTATCATCGTTGTTGGTTGTTTAGACTGGATCTGGCATTTTTATCTGCCTATTGAGTTATTCCCAAGGATCTAGGATGGCCAGATGTTGCTGTTTGATGGCGTTCCAATCCCAGTTATGGTTCTAAGTTGAGCACTATCTGTAAATCACACACACACACACACACACACACACACACACACACACACACACACAGACACAGTGTATAGTTAACCCATCTACTCTCCAACACAATGGTTATAGGCTTCTATTCTGAACCAAATCCCCTTATTTCTTGAAAAGTAGAGCAGCTAGACTAGATTCTACATGAGTTCCAACACCATGATTATAATTTATAAGCCATGAGTCAAGACACATTATTTCTTATATTATCCCAAATTCACTGCAGTCTGTGAGCCTAGACTCCTTATGTCTATGCAAAGCATTAATGAATGCATAGATTGGGATGACCTTGAAAAATTAAGTCTTCTTTATTCCCTCCAGCAGGACATTTTGGAGGTCCAAAGCAGTACATGGATTGAAGAGATAATGTCACCATCTAATGAGTTTCCTTAAGGAAACATGGACTATAACAATAGTAAATGACTAAATCACCCATATGAATCCAAACCATACTGCATTGTAGTTTTTCTTCTTTGTGAAGGGACAGGATCAGAATGAAGCATTTGGTGACTCTGCCTCTGAAGCATGAAAGCTATAGTGCCCCACTAGATACTCTTTGTCCCCAATGCTTTTTAACATCTCTAGGAAGCTGCTGGGGATATTTTGGAGAGCCTACGTGTTGATACAGTTGATACAAAACTCAGCTAAAGTTCTCTTTGACCTTTTTGAATTAGGAGAGGCTGTGCATATTCTAAAAACAGTACTGTTTTTACCTTCCTGACAAGGTGAAGACTCTGTGATGGGTGGTTCTTGAGTATGGAAACTGTGGAGTTTCTCTGGGCTACAAACAAGTATAGATTTTGTGGGTACTGCAAGAATGATTAGTATTATTGGAGTCCCAAGTGAATTGCATGGGTAGAAGTGCCTAG
>NW_015386615.1:773482-806709 GCF_001527695.2 Protobothrops mucrosquamatus | reverse complement strand
TTAGGAGAGGCTGTGCATATTCTAAAAACAGTACTGTTTTTACCTTCCTGACAAGGTGAAGACTCTGTGATGGGTGGTTCTTGAGTATGGAAACTGTGGAGTTTCTCTGGGCTACAAACAAGTATAGATTTTGTGGGTACTGCAAGAATGATTAGTATTATTGGAGTCCCAAGTGAATTGCATGGGTAGAAGTGCCTAGTGCCAAATCTGTTTGATTTAGCAACTAATCCTTTAGGATGTGATTGTTCATGTAGTGATTGCTGTGATATGCTCTTTGTGAGGGGGATAGCCTTTGTGCTTAGATCCAGAAGCTGCAGTTGTCATCTAGACCTAGACTGGGACACATTGTCACTAAAGCATTTGCTTTGGTTGCCAGTAAATACCAAGCCAGGTTCCAAATTTTGTATTTGACCCATAGGACTCTAAACAACTTTGGATCAGGACTGTTTGTGTTGTTAGAATCCCAGCCAATCATAAACAACATCAGAAGGGATCTTATTGCATAGGTCAATAGCAGTACACAATATCACTAGCAGATGGTCACTTCTTGTAAGTGCTTGTCGGCCTACCTCGTCTCCCAGTCCTTTCCTTTAAGGATTTTGATCGGATGTTTTTGTTTTTAATTACTATCTTTTCATTTTTTTTATTATTGCATCTTGAGATTCATTCATATAGGAAGTAATATAGAAACCTATTCTACAAGTAATAGAGGTAAAGGTTTCCCCTGTCCACTTGTATACAACTCTAGGAGGCAGTGTTCATCTCCATTTCTTGCCCCAGGATATTTTCCATGGTCATCTGGTCAAGCATGGTTATATGCCAAAGATGCACGGAATGCTGTTCCCTTCCCATCAAAGTGGTACTTATTTATCTGCTTGCATTTGCATGCTTACAAACTGCTAGGTGGTCCCATTACTCTGTACTTGGCTTTGAACTGCCAACCTTCTGGTCAACAAGCCAAACCTCTTAACCACTATGCCACCACATCCCCGCTGTAGGTAATAATACTCCATAAAATAAACCCTACCTACTGTTTCGATGGGATACCTCTATTTTCCCCCCTAATGGATTATCTCCTTTAAAAAAAATATATATGTATCCTGAGGAAGAGAGAGAAAGAAAAAGGAAAGGAAAGAAAAAGAGAAACCCCCATCTTTCTGTAAATCTGAGTTGTCCCCAATCAATTAAAGTTTGCGGCTACTTGGCTTTGTCTTAAGCAATATTTTCTCGACCCTTGTGGTGAGAGCTAAACCTATTAAAGTTGGCAGAATAGAATGCAAAAACCATAACGTTCTATTGTGTATTTATTCAGCACTTCAGCATTTGGGCAATTATGGTTTGGGAGATTAAGACTGTCATTCAAAGAATTAAGGGTGGATGCCTTTGATCCTTTGGTGAAGGGCTGAGTCATAAATATATATGTATATATATACACATATGTATATATATATGTGTGTGTGTATGTATATATACATATGTGTGTGTGTGTGTGTGTATATGCAGGTCTTGGCGTATTCAGGTCTTTTCCCGTGTAAGATTGAGAGTATCTTGGCGACGTTTCAACAAGGTCCCACTCGTCATCTTCAGGCTGGGGTCTTCGGCTTCGTGCTTGTGTGTGTGTGTGTGTATGTGTGTGTATTTTCCAAGGCACCTGAAGGCAGGACAAGAAGCAATGGGTGGAAACTGATCAAGGAGAGAAGCAACCTAGAACTAAGGAGAACCTTCCTGACAGTTAGAACAATTAACCAGTGGAACAACCTGCCTCCAGAAGCGGTGAATGCTCCAACACTGGAAGTCTTTAAGAAGAGACTGGACATGGTATAGGGTTTCCTGCCTGAGCAGGGGGTTGGTCCCTTCCAACTTTACTATTATTATTATTATTATTATTATTATTATTATTATTATTGTTGTTGTTGTTGTTGTTATTATTATTATTATTATTATTATTATTACATATATACATATGTTTATATACATATATATTTATGACACAGCCCTTCACCAAAGGATCAAAGGCATCCATCCATCTATATATATATATATATACCATATTAGCTAACATGAAAACAAAAAATGAGTAACATTGAAATAGTTTTGATTGGCTATATGTATTCATGAGAAGATAATACTGCACAGAGCTAACATGGTTGTTGTCTACAAAGTAGGGGCATAGCTGTTAGCCCACTCCTGTGTTGACCGTATAAGACAATTTAAATTCAGATAAAATCCTAGACATGCAGTATATACGAGAATCTATGGAAAGGCTGAGTAGAATTGTCGTTCCCCCCCACCCCCGCCATATTTTGTTTTGTTTTCTAGTCTGTCATCTAGGGTCATCATCTCATAGTGTGAGTTTCTGCTTATTGATCACTGTCTCCAAGGAGCAATTATTCTTTATATGACCTATAAGGGACTGTGGTACTCTTACAGATTCCCAATCTGTATCTTCTTTCCCTTTCTTTTTTTTTCCAAGCCCAGCTTTCATGTACATTATCATTAGAAAAAAACCCCCATCAATTTAACTATTTTGATCTTTGTTGTCATAGAAATATCTGCACCCTTGGCAGTCATTGCTTTCCTGTCTAGTTTAATCTCTTCCTTCCTTCTCCTACATATCCTAACTATAAAGGTTGAATCCTGACAAGAAAATAAAATCCACTTTCACGTTTCGACCATCAGCTGTGTTACTTTTGTATTTTTAAATATTTCATTCATGCATGCATGCATGCATGCATCCATTCATTTTATATAGTCATCCGTCTCAGGGGTGGCTAATTTATAACTTAACCCAGATTTTTCATTTTCCACTTTTACTGTCTTGAGTTCATATGAATCTCTTTATTTCAGCAACAAAAATGAGACTCTTCTTGTGTTACTTATCAGCAGCATAGCCCTGGACAACCAAGGTATTTCTGTACTTGTATATATAATCATCATTGAAAATATAACACCATTTTATCCCCCGGAGGATAGCCCTCTCTGCATGACTCTTTTGAATTAATACTTAGCGTCTTCAGGAATATTTTACAGGAGACTATTCTGATATGGTTATAGGCTATGCTTAAATTCTTTAACATCTAAATCAACAAGGCAAAATAGTGTTTTAATACCAGGTTATATAATTTAGGTCATACAAATTGTTAAATGATGCAGACTGCCACATTTACATTTTTCCTCTGCTAATACCCTGGTATTTAGAAATAAAAACTTTTTTAGAACAAAGAGAACACTTCTAAATAGGCTTTTTCAAAAAATATTTTCATTGAGGAAAAAAAAGTTATTTCCTTTCATGTGATGCCCAGAGTCTATGTACCGTCCATTCCACTAAAGCTTAAACCAGTATGGAATAATAATAATAATAATAATAATAATAATAATAATAATAATAATAATAATAATAATAATAATAATNTTAGGAGAGGCTGTGCATATTCTAAAAACAGTACTGTTTTTACCTTCCTGACAAGGTGAAGACTCTGTGATGGGTGGTTCTTGAGTATGGAAACTGTGGAGTTTCTCTGGGCTACAAACAAGTATAGATTTTGTGGGTACTGCAAGAATGATTAGTATTATTGGAGTCCCAAGTGAATTGCATGGGTAGAAGTGCCTAGGGCCAAATCTGTTTGATTTAGCAACTAATCCTTTAGGATGTGATTGTTCATGTAGTGGTTGCTGTGATATGCTCTTTGTGAGGGGGATAGCCTTTGTGCTTAGATCCAGAAGCTGCAGTTGTCATCTAGACCTAGACTGGGACACATTGTCACTAAAGCATTTGCTTTGGTTGCCAGTAAATACCAAGCCAGGTTCCAAATTTTGTATTTGACCCATAGGACTCTAAACAACTTTGGATCAGGACTGTTAGTGTTGTTAGAATCCCAGCCAATCATAAACAACATCAGAAGGGATCTTATTGCATAGGTCAATAGCAGTACACAATATCACTAGCAGATGGTCACTTCTTGTAAGTGCTTGTCGGCCTACCTCGTCTCCCAGTCCTTTCCTTTAAGGATTTTGATCGGATGTTTTTGTTTTTAATTACTATCTTTTCATTTTTTTTATTATTGCATCTTGAGATTCATTCATATAGGAAGTAATATAGAAACCTATTCTACAAGTAATAGAGGTAAAGGTTTCCCCTGTCCACTTGTATACAACTCTAGGAGGCAGTGTTCATCTCCGTTTCTTGCCCCAGGATATTTTCCATGGTCATCTGGTCAAGCATGGTTATATGCCAAAGATGCACGGAATGCTGTTCCCTTCCCATCAAAGTGGTACTTATTTATCTGCTTGCATTTGCATGCTTACAAACTGCTAGGTGGTCCCATTACTCTGTACTTGGCTTTGAACTGCCAACCTTCTGGTCAACAAGCCAAACCTCTTAACCACTATGCCACCACATCCCCGCTGTAGGTAATAATACTCCATAAAATAACCCCTACCTACTGTTTCGATGGGATACCTCTATTTTCCCCCCAATGGATTATCTCCTTTAAAAAAAAATATGTATCCTGAGGAAGAGAGAGAAAGAAAAAGGAAAGGAAAGAAAAAGAGAAACCCCCATCTTTCTGTAAATCTGAGTTGTCCCCAATCAATTAAAGTTTGCGGCTACTTGGCTTTGTCTTAAGCAATATTTTCTCGACCCTTGTGGTGAGAGCTAAACCTATTAAAGTTGGCAGAATAGAATGCAAAAACCATAACGTTCTATTGTGTATTTATTCAGCACTTCTGCATTTGGGCAATTATGGTTTGGGAGATTAAGACTGTCATTCAAAGAATTAAGGGTGGATGCCTTTGATCCTTTGGTGAAGGGCTGAGTCATAAATATATATGTATATATATACATATGTATATATATATGTGTGTGTGTATGTATATATACATATGTGTGTGTGTGTATATATATATGCAGGTCTTGGCGTATTCGGGTCTTTTCCCGTGTAAGATTGAGAGTATCTTGGCGACGTTTCAACAAGGTCCCATTCGTCATCTTCAGGCTGGGGTCTTCGGCTTCGTGCTTGTGTGTGTGTGTGTGTGTGTATTTTCCAAGGCACCTGAAGGCAGGACAAGAAGCAATGGGTGGAAACTGATCAAGGAGAGAAGCAACCTAGAACTAAGGAGAACCTTCCTGACAGTTAGAACAATTAACCAGTGGAACAACCTGCCTCCAGAAGCGGTGAATGCTCCAACACTGGAAGTCTTTAAGAAGAGACTGGACATCGTATAGGGTTTCCTGCCTGAGCAGGGGGTTGGTCCCTTCCAACTTTACTATTATTATTATTATTATTATTATTATTATTATTATTATTATTATTATTATTATTATTATTATTATTATTATTATTATTATTATTATTATTATTATTACATATATACATATGTTTATATACATATATATTTATGACACAGCCCTTCACCAAAGGATCAAAGGCATCCATCCATCTATATATATATATATATATATACCATATTAGCTAACATGAAAACAAAAAATGAGTAACATTGAAATAGTTTTGATTGGCTATATGTATTCATGAGAAGATAATACTGCACAGAGCTAACATAGTTGTTGTCTACAAAGTAGGGGCATAGATGTTAGCCAACTCCTGTGTTGACCGTATAAGACAATTTAAATTCAGATAAAATCCTAGACATGCAGTATATACGAGAATCTATGGAAAGGCTGAGTAGAATTGTCGTTCCCCCCCACCCCCGCCATATTTTGTTTTGTTTTCTAGTCTGTCATCTAGGGTCATCATCTCATAGTGTGAGTTTCTGCTTATTGATCACTGTCTCCAAGGAGCAATTATTCTTTATATGACCTATAAGGGACTGTGGTACTCTTACAGATTCCCAATCTGTATCTTCTTTCCCTTTCTTTTTTTTCCAAGCCCAGCTTTCATGTACATTATCATTAGAAAAAAACCCCCATCAATTTAACTATTTTGATCTTTGTTGTCATAGAAATATCTGCACCCTTGGCAGTCATTGCTTTCCTGTCTAGTTTAATCTCTTCCTTCCTTCTCCTACATATCCTAACTATAAAGGTTGAATCCTGACAAGAAAATAAAATCCACTTTCACGTTTCGACCATCAGCCGTGTTACTTTTGTATTTTTAAATATTTCATTCATGCATGCATGCATGCATCCATCCATTCATTTTATATAGTCATCCGTCTCAGGGGTGGCTAATTTATAACTTAACCCAGATTTTTCATTTTCCACTTTTACTGTCTTGAGTTCATATGAATCTCTTATTTCAGCAACAAAAATGATACTCTTCTTGTGTTACTTATCAGCAGCATAGCCCTGGACAACCAAGGTATTTCTGTACTTGTATATATAATCATCATTGAAAATATAACACCATTTTATCCCCCGGAGGATAGCCCTCTCTGCATGACTCTTTTGAATTAATACTTAGCGTCTTCAGGAATATTTTACAGGAGACTATTCTGATATGGTTATAGACTATGCTTAAATTCTTTAACATCTAAATCAACAAGGCAAAATAGTGTTTTAATACCAGGTTATATAATTTAGGTCATACAAATTGTTAAATGATGCAGACTGCCACATTTACATTTTTCCTCTGCTGATACCCTGGTATTTAGAAATAAAAACTTTTTTAGAACAAAGAGAACACTTCTAAATAGGCTTTTTCAAAAAATATTTTCATTGAGGAAAAAAAAGTTATTTCCTTTCATGTGATGCCCAGAGTCTATGTACCATCCATTCAACTAAAGCTTAAACCAGTATGGAATAATAATAATAATAATAATAATAATAATAATAATAATAATAATAATAATAATAATAATAATTATTATTATTATTATTATTATTATTATTATTATTATTATTATTACTACTACTATTATTATTATTATTAGTATCATCCACCGGATCCTGTTTCTCCTTTAACACAGCGTTATCTGCATTTCTCTGATGGCAAGTTTAGCTTAAAAAAAGGAATTTTGAACCCTAATCATGCACAGAATAAACGAAAAATTATGCATTCTATGAGATGCACAATAATAAAAGAACAAATTTGTGCATCCTGATGTCAGGCACACATTTTACTATTTTCATATCATTTTGGTTTGTACTGGATGCTTGTGTTTTGAACTATATTTATATCTTCTTCCATGTTTAACTTAAATAGGTATCATTCAGAATGACTGATTACTTCAACCTCAAAAGGAATGTAGTTGCAGTGGTTAATGTCACTCTGTATACACTGCTGAAATTTTAAAAATGCAGTGGCTGCACAACACATTATGGTTTCAAGGAAAAACCTTATCTCATTTACCTAGTTAATGTTTTTTAAAGTAGGACTCTTTTGGCAACCTTTTGCTATTGCCGTAGACAAGCTATGCAGGCCTAGTGTAGCTTGGCTAATTGTGTCATCAGACAGAACACTGCTGATCTTTCTTGTCTAGATGGTCCATACAGCCATACTGGCTTATTTCAAAGAAGTGATGATTTCAATCTAGTCATTGCTTATCAAAAATTGCATGTCCAGTGCTAAATGTACCAACTAATCAAAGGTGAACTTAATAATCTACCTTGACAAAGACAATCTACTTCAATCCATAGACTGAGAGTGAAATGGGGTTGCTTTGTTGAGATCGCCAACCAAGCAAAGATCTTCAGAGCCTTACAATTTAGTTCTCTGGCTCGTTACTAATTTTTTACACAGCACCTACTATAGAATAGTTATGGGATGGGCAATTTCCTGCCTAATTACTCAACCCAGACTGCCAGATGGTCCATCCAGTCCACAGAATTTTGAACACCTGGTTCCAGATTCTGTATCAATGGAGGAAGGAGCACCAGAGGAACGCAAAGGAGGCACCTTATGAAAGATGATTCATGCCCTGTAGTCCCATCCTATTATATTACCTGATCCACTGGGACAATACTTGAGATGTTTGCTATCCCTCATACAGACTAAAATGCAAAACAATATTTTCTTTGTTTAAGAGATGGAATTTTGAATTCTCCTTGGGGCAATTCACTTGTCTTCTAGAAGTGAAATGGAATTTAGCAAAAGCTGCAAACATTGTTCAATTGCGCAATCACTTCCAGTTCTTTGCAGGTGCCCTTTGGCATGGTCAGTCTTCTAGACTGGACTGCTTTCATAAATACTCCTGAAGCTATTAGTCTTTGCTCTGCACTGGGAGGGGGGCAATGCCTTCTCCCTAATGCCACCTGGAGTGGATGGCTTCAACAAGCACCAAAGAATTTTGAGTGGCTTTTGCTGAACAATGAACGCTACACACAGCACCCAATCCAGGAGACCTTCAGTTGGGAAAGAATTCAGAAACACAAAGTTGTGATGAAACAGTGGCTGGGCCAGGAAGCTCTAGTATTTCTAAGTAGTTATCATGCAAATCGATGTAGATAAAGTTTATTATTCATGTATAAAAATTTCAAGAGGGAAACAATGGCGGAAAGACTGTGAATTACAGCACTCCCAAAAGCAAATATTCCCAATTGGGAACAGAAGGGATGTGTCCAATGACAACCTTGTACAGTATTCCAGTATTGTCCTCCAGTCACCTGTAATGTGTTTTAAAGGAGGCACACTGAAAATTATTATCGTAACAATACAATTTAAGGAATAGAAATGTGTGTGTGTGTATATGTAGCTTGAAGAAGGGCTCTCTGTGCCTTTTCTCCACTTGCTCTCTCTTACAGCAGACCTTGGTTTGCAGTATTGTGAAGAATCAATTCTGACTGTAATGATACCTGCTTCAGCTGATGCAAAGTGTGGTATCAGAGGCAGCTAAGGATGTCAGGATTTTGGCTCATGTGACACCAGTATTCTACAAGCTGCATTGGCTTCCAGTCTGCTTAAGGATGCAATTCAAGGTGATGGTAGTTGCCTTGAAAGCCCTTCATGGCTTCTGAGCAGGCAACATATGAGACAATCTCTCCTCAATTGCTTCTACCTGTCCCACATGGTCCAAAAGAAATGGCATGCTCTGGGTATCGTTGGCTAAAGAGTGTCAGCCAGTGGGGCTCAGGACACATATGGAACTTCATTCCAGCTGAGATCAAATTAGCTTGACCTTGTTAGCCTTTTGTAAGGCCCTAAAAATTGACCTTTGTGCCTGGAAGTATAATGGGGCCCCGTTTTGGGGTTTGTTGAGGATTATTTTATGACATTCAGCTGCTATGTTATTTTATATTATGTATTTTATTTGTTGTTATCTGTTTTATCACAAGCCACCCACTTATGTGAGATGGGCAGCTACATAAATTAAATAAATAAAATTTCTTGTATCAGGGACTCCTGAAGGAAGATTAAAACATCCCTGTGGAAAGAACAGTCTGAGGGGGGTGGTCTTCAAGGTATACCCAATGTAATGTCATTCCTTCCTAAATGAAGAAAGAATGGATTTCTATTTTAGATTTCTGTCTTGCCTTTTCTTCCAAAATGGCTCTCAAAGCAGCTAACAATTCTTCAATCTGCCTTGAGCAGGAACTCTTTTACTGTCATTCAAATTAAGCATCTATTTCTTTTCCTTCATGCCCTCTGCCAAAGCTCTTAGCTAAAGAAAGATGCTATCTTGATCCCAACTTTACTCTGAAAAATAAAATGTAGCTGTACAATATCAACAGTATGTCCCTCTGCCTTGCTTGATGTGCTGTCCTAAATAACTAAAAATGATAGTTCCCTTATTAGGCCCTTTATAAAATTAAATGTGCAACCAGACATAAAAACCACAGTCACCACCACCCTCCGTAAAATGCCCTTCAATATCCTTAATAAGTTGTTTTATGTTGTTCCAAAATATCTATCCCCACCACCCATCCGATAGATATTCAACTATTCCATTAATTTGGAAATAATAAAATGTGGTTTCATTGCCAGGATAGACCTCAATTTAAGCTTTGGAGGCTTATCTCCTTTTAAATTAAATAAGCCTTTTTTTAGCACTTTCCTCCCTTTAGGATAGGGAGAAAAATGACAGATGGCCTATTAATTGCCCATAAAGAGCTGCTCTGTTTGTCCTAAATTCTGTTTTGGTTCCTGCAAGTGTAATGCAAAAGGACAATGAGAGAAAAAACTGTAATTACATTCTCCACTGAAACAGAAATATATATTCAAGCAATTCAGGAAAAGCTATTTAATGGGACATTAATATTCTGCTCATCAATAATTCCCAGCTCGGATCAACAAGAAATAATGAGGTGGACTGAGCCTTGAAACAAATTAACTATTTTTGGCGAAGGTATTGGTGGATCTTAATGATGCAGAAGAACATTGCTCTAGATTTATTCAAATGAAACCTATTTCTAATATCACTTCCAGCCAATTATGGAAAAGTACTCCAACAGTGGTAGAATGGAAGCAATACTTAGGTATTTCTACAAGTGATGGGGAGTGAAGAGAATGCTGGACTTGGGCTGGGAAGATCCAGGTTCAAATTTCTGCTCATTAATGAAGACAATGAGTGATTTTTCTCTCTGAGCCTAACCAATTCACATGCTCTTTTGGATGATAAAATTGACCAGAGGCTTCAAAGGAAGCTAGGAGAGGAAAATGTGTATATTTGTAACTCCTAGAACAGACTTTGAGCCCCTGAAAATAGTGGTCAGTTCCAGTGTTTCTCCCTACCCTTCTGTTCATCTCTATGTGTAGAAGCTCCTAAATGTCTCATAAGCATTTCCTTTGTTTGTAAGCAAAGTTGCTGAAACAAAATCATGGTCCAGTATGGTAAATCTCCCACACAACATATGGAGCTGTCCACTATCTTGGCTTCTCCAAGAGAAAGAGAAAACTGGACACACACATGCAGATTCAGACATGCATTTTATGTAACCCTAGGCCAACACATAAATGTTCTTATATATTAGCTAGTTATAAGCCAAATAAGGTTTGTTTATGGAAGCAGGACACGACAACAAAATTAACTGTTTTGATTTCTTTCTTGCAAAACAAATAGCACTTTAGATATCAGATGAGATGACCAAAAAACAAAACAAAACCAACTGGTACGGAAATTAAGAAAGAGACTTAAAAATTAAGTGCATTCACAGATGACTTAGTATTTTTGCAAGATCCCTAAAACAGTTTGGAACATTTGATGATGCTCTGGACCGAAGCTTCTACAACTACTAACAAGGGAACCGTATCTCCTTTGTTTTTATGACTTTACCGGGTTAGAGAGAGTCCTAGAATCACCTCATAAGATCCTCCATACAGCTGCAGTCTGCAAGTAGTTTCAGGAGCTGTGCTTCGGAGTAACTAGTGAGCTGTTCAGTTGGGGGAAGGTGGGGTTTCAATCCCCTCCTTGTTGAAAAGCAGCTTTTTTGGAATTTATTTTTCATTGACAATAAGTCATGCCTTTCATTCCGTAATCACTTTATTGGACTATTATCTGTATTAGCAAAGAAAGACTTTTTTTTAGTCACAACTTGCTACTTTTTTTTTGAAGATCTGTGCCATTTTTAAGATTTCTTTATTGTTAACAACAATTAAGAGGGTTGCTGAGGGCAAGTTAAAATAAGGAAGCGTGGACTTTCTTTAATGGTACAAATATAAGGATAGAAAGTTGTGGGTCTACTCTATCACTTTTAAGTAATCTATAGCTTTGGATTGTTTTGTTGAGGGTGGCTGACACATTCTGATTCTCATTGGCTAGGAAACATGAACTGATTTATTATAAATCTACTCTTTGACCACAAGAGGGAGCTAAGAAGATAGAAACAGATAGATTTTGACTTTTTTTGCAAAAGAGCTGCTTGAGAAATATTTAAATAAAACTCTTCACTTTATAGATCAAATTATTTTCTGAAGATGTTATGAAAACTTCCAAGTAATTGGAAGAAAGATGAATAATTCAGAGATGCAATTATTTGTAGAATGAAACCACTGAGACAATTTCACAAGTATTTGACAATGCAAAGAAATTAACTGCCACTTTGGTATATAAATTTGACACCAATCTTTATTATGATGACTGTTTAATACAAGCTTCTCAGTGCAACTGAAAGAAGAGTTCCAAGTAAATCTACAACTTTTAAGAGGACAAGTTTAGGATTTTTCTTCATGGATACTAACAAGGCTGTAAATCCTTTGAGAAAAAGACGACTTTATTTTTATTTGATAGATATTCTAAAGAAGAAAAAGATTTTATTCCATGAGAATAAATTGGATGGAGTGATTTAAATTTAATAAGCTAATTGGGGTTAGTGGGATTTTTATTGATCTGATATATTTAACTGAAAGAAAGCTTTAATGTAGTTTTAATTGCTTTATCCAAAGACACAAATATATATAATTATGTTTCTATTTGGAAATTGCTTCTGGATTTTGTGCTTGTGATGGAAAAACAATGAAACTTTGATTTTAGTTTTGCTGATTACAACATAGGTTTGTTGTTATAGAAATGGCTAATATACACTACTATGTAAAAATAAAGTTGAGGCTTTAATGTTATCTTCTACTGTGATACAAAGAGTTAGAAGTCAATGTCTTTTTTTCTTTTTCCCCTTCTACCCCATATGTTCTCTTCCCTTTTTCCTGCCCCTAGTTTTCCATTATTTTTATTTTCCTTTATATTTTATATTCTAGTACTGGCTCCCCAACCCCCAGTCCGTGGATTGGCACTGGGCTGCAGCATGCCAGAAACTGGGCCGCGCAAACAAGCAAAGCCCCATCCGCGGGATGCAGGCAGTACATGAAACCACGCCCCCTCCGGGCCGCAGAAAAACCTCTCTCCACGGAACCGTCCCTGGTGCTAAAAAGGTTGGGGACCTCTGTTCTAGTAAACTAATAAAATTTTGTAAACCTGTAAAAATACCTGATGCATTCTCCTCCCATTACATGACAGGCCTACAAGTAATTATAAACTTTCCTATCTATGTAAGGTCTAAAGGTGAATCATGGCAACTGGACCAAATTTTGTTAATCTGAGATGTTTTGTTACTTATCTAAGCAACTTCATCAGCCAGAGTAAAATTATGAAGAGTGTCAGAGAGCCGATGGAATGTACCAACTGTTGCCATGCCAACTTCAAGGGTTTTCCCCCAAAACTGAGTTTTAATATGTCAAATTTAGACACCTTTGGCCTGAATGATTGAGTCTTCATTGACATATTGCAACACATTTTTGGGGAGAAATCCCTTAAGTTGATGTGGCAAGAGTTGGTGCGTTCCAACAACTCTCAGATGCTTTGCCCCTAACTAATTTTGTCACTAACTGATGACGTTGCTTGGATGAGCAATGAAACATCTCAGTTTCTCAGTTGCTCATACAGTTTTTTTTCTTTAGTTGTTGTTAGTTGCAAAGTCATGTCTGACCCATCGCAACCCCATGGACAACGTTCCTCCAGGCCTTCCTGTCCTCTACCATCTTCTGGAGTCCATTTAAGCTCACACAACTGCTTCAGTGACTCCATCCAGCCACCTCATTCTCTGTTGTCCCCTTCTTCTATTGCCCTCAATCTTTCCCAGCATTAGACTCTTCTCCAGTGAGTCCTTTCTTCTCATTAGGTGGCCAAAGTACTTGAGTTTCAACTTCAGGATCTGACTTTCTAAAGAGCAGTCGGGGTTGATCTTCTCTAGGACTGACCGGTTTGATCGCCTTGCAGTCCAGGAGACTCGCAGGAGTCTTCTCCAGCACCATAGTTCAAAGTTTTTTTTCCTTTAGATAGAGTAATATTAGAGATAATATCAAAGCATGACATGAATATAGGAGAAAAAATTGAGGTTCAGTCATAGCATTATACTGTAGATTAGAAGGGATCTTGGAGATCAACTAATCCAAATATTTAGCCCGTTTCAGAATTTACTACTGCAGCAACCATTTGCATATCAAAGCCAAGAATTGAGAACCTAAACTAGGACTCAAGAAACTAGACTACAGAGTTTACAGAGTGAATATGAGCCAATTACTCTCAGATCAGTTTTCCTCACAGTGTTGTTGTGGGAAAAAATGAGGAGAAAACCCCATGTAAGTGAGCTAGAGTCGTCTGAGGAAAAGCAGGTCATACATGCAACAATAGTTGAATTCTGAAGCAGAGCTCATGTAATTGGGGACAATGAAGAAACGGATGATACTCTGAGTCAGAAGCCAGATTCCTCCTCAGAAGTAAAAAGGGGAATTTATAATCATAAGAATACCAAACAATCCAGAAAAACAGCCTGATATTCTAAAGAAAAAGCCAAGATAAGCGCAAGCACTGATATATAGCATTCACTCATTTTTTACGTTAAACTAAACCACTTGTTCAGCTTAATGAGGGATTAAAGCCTTAGTTCCTTGATCCACAAGATTTGTGACTTACCTGGTGGATCATAGCTCCAGGACCTTAACTAAATATGCCTCGTTGTGTGAACCAGACTTGTAGGTTTACACTTCTCAAAGTGAGGCACAACAGTGGAACAAAGTGGTAAAAAAGAACAGACAGATAATGAAGATTAGAATGGGGCAGTGAAACCACAGTTGTTATTCATATTTTCTAGGTGTGTTGTGGAAAGAGGGAGCTATCCATAACTTTTTTCCCCACTGAAATTGGTTTTCTATCTCTGATTGTTGTATATATACATTGTTCAAGATCTGTATATGTTTTTCTGTTCTTTTTATAAGGGAAAATTGGAATCTTGGACTTTTGAGGAATAAACAGAATGATTTATTTATAAACTTTATATGCCACATTTTCATTGCTCTGTTAAAAAAAAAAAGAACAAAGTAATCCCATATTGGGATGGTTGTCTAGAGAGGAGGATGTTGATGATGTTATCCATTCAGGTGAATCTGACTCTTGGGGATACTTTATGGGCCAGGTCTCTCCACATCTGACTATCTTGCACTCCTTCTTTGAGTTTTTCTAAGCTCTGGCTGATGTCCGCTTTGATGGGGTCCAGCCATCATGTTCTTTGGCCACTCTATTTATTTTCCTCGTATCATGTTCTGAATAATATATCTAATATATCTCTGTACAATTGCTTACCCAGCAATTGGGTTTCCTCTTGTCCTATCATTGGGCACCTTATACTGTTTGAGACATTTACCATAGAATTTTCTTGGTGAGCATTTTGTGGATAGGTTGCCTGGAGCTCACTTTATGACAGCTGCCAGGGACAGCAACTGCTGTAGTCCTTACTAACCTGGGAGATGACCAATCCAATATGGGATCCCTTTTTTGTTGTCTCATCAAGGTTAATGGGTTGTGGATATTTCAGTCTGGCTCCACAGTTGAGACCTGTCTGACTTGGGTGACCCTACTGTATACTTTCTGGTGGTGTATATCTCCAGCATAGCTTTCAAACTTAACAGGACTCACAAGCCCCTCAACCTGTGACAAGGAGGAGACACCAACCAATTAAGTCATACAAAAAGTCTGAAAATAGTCACACAAAAAGTCTAAAATGTGTTTAAGCCCAAATCCAGTGCCTTGCCCAACTTTGCCACAAAACCGTCTTCTGGAAGCCACAAAAGATTTTAAATGAAAGCAATTTTTGAAGATTATTACGTGCGTATTTGCAAGAGATCAGAGCGAAAATCTTCTAACCAGAGATGTGTGCTTAGATGATCTACCTAACTCCAGGAAGTTTCAGAGAGTATATAAGCATTGCCACTTCACCTCAGAAGTTCACTCAGAGAGAGTGGGACAAAAATTGCATTGCAAAGAAAAGTTAAGTCAGAATTTATTTGTTTTAATGCTTCCTCAGCGGAGATTTACTGATATGAAGAGCTGCAAAAATATTAGCTTGTGAATTTTGATCGCTTTGAGATACTTAACCTTTTCACTGAAATCAATTTACTTATAGCTACTTTGCACCACAATTTTTTATATTGCACTGCTTCTTCTAATATTTTGGTCATCTCGTATAAGAAACACATTATTCATTTTAAAGTGATCAAATAGTCAGCCACAGTTTTAGAAGTGCAGGGTCTTTGCCCTTCCTTATTTTATTTCCTTCTTTTCTTTCCCTGCTTTGTCACAGCAAGTCAAAATCACATTCACCTTCTATTAAATGTTTCATGGATAGGAAGGATATATTCCTTCACATTTACATTCCAAGTTCAGAATGTCAGACATATCATCCGAGGAGAATAATGTTCATTTCTATTTCTATTTTTATCATTGATATTTATTAGAAATCAACACATGATTATATCACTTTCTTAAACACAATTGGGTAGAGCCATGACATCTGGGAAGCAAAATTCCAGATGTCCATCCCATGGTAGGAGAGAGTTCGAATAGTCATTTGGAGACCAACAATTTTTTCTTGAGCAGCGTGAATTAACTTGGCATTCAGTTAACTGTTAATAACTAATAAATAATTCCTCTTACAGGTTTATCCAACAAAATGAAGATTGTGGTTGTTCTTGCCTGTATTTTGGGCATCATTACTCCTTTTGAAGTACTGTACCCATATTACTTATTGTTTATTGCATGTCAGAAGTAGGTAGCATTCATTTATTGCTTGAAAAAAAATAACTGCAAAGTTTTGGAGAGTCAGGAGGTCATGTGCTGCTAATGGAATGGGTTGGGTAGAACATTCATTTTCTCAAGATTCTTGTTTGAAGGTTCAGTGAGGGAAATCAGCATTATGACTCCACACTGCAAATAGATGCAGGGATGGAGGAATCCGAGAGACAGAGAGAGGGAAAGAGAAGAAATGTTCAGTCCATGTAGGGAGTTCATAGCTTGCAGAGACTTCAACCAGATCCTCCTGCTAATTACCATGGAGCAGTATTTCCCAACATTGTCAACTTTAAGATGTGTGGCATGGCTTACTAAGGAATTCTAGGAGTTGAAATACACAATTGCCAGGGTGGAGTAACACTGATATATATACAATAGAGGTTTCAAAGTAAGTATTTCCTGTTAAAATTTTTCCAAAGGTGGATTTGGGTCAATGTCACTATGTTTTGGAGGGCAACAGCCTGCGAGGGGAGGTCAGCTTCTACAATCCCATGAACTACTAAACCAACTTAAAACTGGGGTCCCGATTTTCCATATGGACTTCCAGATAAATGGCTAAGGGGAATGAAAACTCTTGCTTGGTGCTCTTGTGATGGGCTGCAATCTTTGCTGTTGGCTGGCTTGTTTCGCTTTGGGGAATCAGTTCTGTAAATAATACTGGTTTTGGACTGATTTCATAAAAAAACAGTTGTCACAAAAAAATGGAATTTAGTAAAATCATTTTATTTACAACTTCTAATCTCATTTTTTTTCTCATTTTAATCTATTTTTTTCCTCATTTTTCTCCTTCTTTTCCAGGCCCTACATACAGAAATTGAAATTAGTGAACCACGGCCATACCCATTTCATCCATAACATCCAAGCTACCCAACTCAGGGAAATCCACCACAAAACTCACCTTTAAATCCCGGATTTCACTATCTAAAGGAGATAGTTGACCCTCTAATAAAGGCTTTGCTAGACCTAGCATGTAATGGTCCTGCTGGGCCTCCCGGACCCCCAGAGCCTCCAGGGCCTCTAGGGCCTGAGGAGTCCATGGATATTGAGGGTCACCCTTGGCCCATTGATCCTGAGAGCTTCCCATGGCCCATGAGTCCTGAGAGCATCCAACATCCATGAGTCCTGTGAGCATTCCACCACCCATGAGTCCTGAGAGCATCCCACCACCCATGAGTCCTGAAGGCCCTATGGGGCCTATGAGTCCTAACAGCCATTCCCAAGGAATGTCACCTCCTGTGGAACCCGTGTAGAGTGGCAGCAAAAACCTGTTTTGTTGATTGGTAAGTTCTGTTGAGACATTTCACATCAGAGGGGAAGACGCTTTGTGGGTTACTCATACTACCATTGTAAGATGATTGATACTTTTAGCTATTTTTGTGGATGGTTTTTTTTTTAATTTTTTTCCCTTTCTGTGAACTGTCTAGGATCACTTTGTGGATGAAGTCTTCTTGCCCAAGAGCCACCAAACAACTGTTCACTGTTTACCCAGTTTGGTTCTTCTGTAGCAGAGGTGCTCAAACATTTTCAGTTTGTAGCACCTGATTTAAAAAAATAATCTGATAATTACCAGAACACCAGTCAAGTGGTGAAGGCCTAGTGATGAAAAAGTGAATATGTTCAAGTAAAGCTTGTGGTATCCTTGATAGTATAGTTTTACTTTATAACAAGAAGGCATAACTCCTGGATAATATATTATATACTGCGTAATATTGTATAGTAGTGGGTACTATATTATTTATTGTATTCTATGTAACATTCTATAGAAAATAGATATATTAACATTCACATAACACAGCTGCTCCCTCCACACCTGTGATAACAATTGCCTCTTTCAATGTTCCCACTTCTCTTGGCACATGACCAAGGAGGTTCACCAATTGAATGATAGGTAATCTTGCACATGGACTACCAGAAAAGAGACATTGTGCTTAGTTATGGGAGACAGTTTACACTTTTATGCCCTGTCATATCTCAGTCAAAGCAAAAGATTTTCAAAAGGCCTAAGGAAATGAAGTACACTGAGGACTTGAATTACTTCTCATGGTGCACTTTGGGTTCATATTTCCTTGGCCCTCATCCAATGGATCAAGTAGATGGAACATGTTTCTGTGAATGAGCTTCAGAAAATGAAAATGTCAAGGAGGTCCATCAGTTGGACAATGGGAGACCAAAATAACAATCAGAATCTGACATTGGGAAAAATCTTATCCTCCCTTGCTGGTAAATAGAGAAGATGCTACACGGCCACTGATCATTGTGTCCTGTGGCTGTGAGCAGAGTGGGCTATTTGCCCGATCCTTAGTCCCTTGCCTTGAAGTTCTGAATCAAACAGGAGAAATGGAGAAAAAGAAGGAGTTACCTTTTGAGTGAGGGTCTAAATCTGCTTTCCTCCATACAACATCTTCCAGGCATGTTGAACCCATGGAGAATGGGGAGTAAGTGTAAGTTAGAAAGGCTGCTAAGAGCCAAACAACATAATTGATCCTCTGTAGCATTATTGATACTCTGTCACTCAAGGGGTAACTCCTGGGTGGATCTAACTTATGAAATAGGCAGCCAACACTTAGTCTAGTCATAAAGTTCTGAAATAATGCCTGATAATCTTTTTTTTTTGTGTGTTTGTGTGTGTAGATTTTGTTGAGATGCAAGATACCTAGAAGATATCTTTTTCTTTCTGGAACAGCTGAATGAATGACCCTGATTCAGACTGACTTTTTAAAGCTGTGTAATGCATTCCTTTAAATAAATTTGACCAGCCTCACATTTCTTCTTCTACATTTTTATTTATATTTATGCAAATGTCAGTGAGGATGTGTTTGTTTACAAATCAGCTGGGAAACAATTACCAAAGACTGGCCTTTGGAGCTGGGCGCAATAGACAATCGGGCACAGGTGTCTGGCCCTGCTTGCTTCACCCCAGCCCTCCCCACCCCAGCTGACCCTTTGCGCGTGTTCATCCCTGGTTGCCCCTCCTCTATTGCTCTTCCCCTGCCATTTATCTCAATCACTCCTCCTCTTCCATATCACCCTTGAAAATTGGCTGTGGGACAAATTGCCATGACCAATTTGCCATGTTGGATAATTCGCTTACATCCCATGCACTGAGCACTAGGCCTCTGCCTTTCCATTGGATGCAGCATGCAGAGAGGATTCTGGGTGGCAGCCATCTCGGGCATTGAGCTTTTTCAAAATGCTGTGCACCAGGAGGCAGGGGACACAGCGGTTGCTGTGTATGGCAATCAGGCCACTCCTCCCTGCCAGGCACACCTTCCTGGTGGTGGTGCAGTGCCTTGCCACTCTGAAAATGGAGGGCAATGGGCTTCATCCTGCCTTGCCATGCTCTCTGGCTGCCCACTGCCACACCATCACCTGGGACTAGGAGGAGAGTGTCTGCCCTGCAGAGCATATTCGCTCAGCCGCTGCCTTGCCCAGGACCAGTGGCAGTGCTGCAGTCCAGTGCCGTGCTGGGCAGAGTGGTGAGTGGATAGGTAGAGAGAGTCCCTTCCCCTGCGCACTCACCTGGCATAGAGAGGAGGGGTCAGAGTCACCGAGGGTGCAGCCCAGGGCTTGCCTGCCACCCCTCTGGCCTGGCCATGTGTGGGATCTTTCACCCAGGTGTTGGGCATCATTTCTCAAGGTAGCTTTAGGATTATTCCATAAACCATGGTTTTAAAGAGCTTAAGTATGCAGGATGTGTGAACCAGGTCTGCTCTGTCTGCTGTAAAACATGGAGAGAGGATTTTATTTTCCTCTCTTGTTGCGCTTATTCAATTTTGAGCCGGAAAGCGGAGCCTCCCTTCTCTTTGAAAATCTGCACTACGTCCTGGAAAATCAAGGCTGCCTTTGCATGTCCATAAATCTCCTGCTTGCAATAAACAGCCTTTAGCTGGTAGGGTAGATGCTTGTGGTTTGGCCATGTATGATCCACCTCCCCTTACCCGGTATTTTTCTGGACTTGCTGTTAGGTGAAATTGATTCCTGCTGTGACATTTCAAAAGGATGCGTTGAACCTGCCTTGCTGGATGCCGAATCACTTGTCCATCACTGTCGATGTGCAAAGGCTCCTGCCAGGAGAGCCACCGGCTCCAGCAGGAGGTTAAAATTTTATGACTGTATCTCGGGGAGGGGGGGGTTGTCTGCACACTTTGGTTTGTTAACCAAACTCCAAAAAATAGTGTATCTATTTGAGGCAGAGCAAGGTGAATGAAGAAATTTCTGATCGGGGAGCAGGAAACTAGGATCAAGTTTTTTTCCCAGGAAACTTTCCCTGCCTGTAATAATACAAGGAAGGTGGAAGGTAAAACCAAGACTGAGAAATTTCCTGACTAAAAGGGAAAAGCAATGGTGACAAAAGTAAATGAAAAGTCTTCAAAATTTAATGGTGAAATAAAAAAATTAAAATTGAATCTGCGGTGTAGTGGAAACTGAGTGGAGAAAGAAGCCTGCCAAAGAAACTAGAGTGGGGAATCAGGAAAGGGTAGCATAAAGGGAAGATGTAAGATAAATCCATAGGCAAAAATTATTTGGGTCTTCAAGAGTGGGAAAAGGAAGAACACAAGCTGTAAAGCAGTTGCAAGAGGAAATAGCTAGCCCAGGAAAATTAACTGAATGGGATAACAGGAAAACTGGCCGAATGAGATAACAGGAAAGGCAGATTAAACTGAAAAACAGGAAAGAACCTATTGTTCTAAGAAGTCATAAAAAGAGGCCCAGAACTCAAAACAATTAACTGATGAATATTAACTGACACACCTTGTGTAAATTATCTCTTAATTTTAATGTACATGTGATGTATGATTTAGTATGTAGCAGGAAATATGTAGGAGGTGGTTGGAAAGAGTGTAACCTCATAGTACCTCAGCCAATGAGGAACGAGGATGGATGTGGTAGCCAGGACAGGGTTATATAAAGAAGGGAATATTTTGGGTTGGAACTTTGGAGAGAACCAAACTTTGATAGCTTCTCTCCCTGCTTATTGCAATAAACGAAACAAAAGGCCTTCACTGTGTCTTGGCTGGTTATTGGTCAGGCGAGCTTGCAGCAGACAGAGCAGACCTGGTTCACACATCCTGCATACTTAAGATATTTAAAAGCATGGTTTATGGCAGGGGTGTCAAACTGCCAGCCCGTGGGCCAGACACGTCACGTGGAAGCTGCGCCCACCCCATTGCCAGCAATGGCAAAACAGTCCCGATATGTTGTGCGACGTCATATGACGTTGCGAGTTTGACACATCTGGTTTATGGAATAATCCTAAAGGTATCTTGAGAAATGATGCCCAACACCTGGGTGAAAAATCCCATTTTTATTGCTTGACAAAGAAATATTGCTTAATTCACAGAAGGAGAAAATTTTCCAGGGGCTTCAAAAAAGATAGAGCAGCTTAGCCTAGACCTCTAGGCCTGCTGGACTGCAGTGCCCATCCCGGCTGTGGACCATGGGGGCTTTAATTCAGCATGTGTGGAGGGCTCCATGTTTTGGCAGGATGCAGCAGATGGGGTGGTCCCCTCAGGTTTCAAGAGGCTTGGAATCTTCTACGCTTTTATCCCAGGTTGGATTCCTGCTCTACACTAAAAATCTCTCCCCCCCCACATCCTTTCGTTGTTTCTGAGGTGGCGAATGAGGAGCAAAGTGGGTCTGCTTGAAACTGTTTGCAGTACCTGCCCAGAGGAAGTCTCCACCCATGGAAGTGAGTTGTTTAGCAGGTTTTTCTCTTCTTCCTTGGAAAGTCACTTATTTGAAGAAACAAGAGTTACGAGCAGTCCTCCCTCTTGCTGTTAGCAAGTACAGAGGCATTGCTGAAGCCGCCTCAAGGGATAAAGACACCCACTCACTGCCTGCCAGCTGTCTCTCAGGGGCACCTGAGGGGCTTCCCTGTGAGAGATGCTGTAGTCCAGCTGCCTATTTTCAGTTGCCCTGATTTGCCTTTCCAGCTAGGCAGAATTCAGCCTGGCTAGGCCACCGCAAGGGGGTGTGTAGCCATCCTGATTGGCCTTGCCAGCTTCAGTAAAGCTCATCTCATCTTGGTCAGCACAAGAAGGGGGCCTGTCACAGAGGGTCTGTGGAGCCCAACTGCCCCAGGCCATCCAAAGAGACATGGCCGGGCCGGAGGGGTCCGACCAAAGTCCTGAGCTGTGCTCCTCAGTGATGCTACCACTTCCACTCCATGCCAGGCAGAGGCCCAAGGGAAAGGATTTTCTTTTCCTTTCTGCCGCTAGCAGGCCAGCTGGCTGACAGGCCGGCCTGCCGTGCAACTGAGCTCTGCCCAGTACTGGACTATAGCACTGCCACTTGTCCTGGCCAAGGTAGCAGTCGAGCGAATCACTGCACAGGGCAGACTCTCCCCTCCGTGTCCAAGGTGATGGCGTGACAGTGGGCAGGTGGTGGGCATGGTGAGGCAGGGTGGAGCCCATTGCCCTCGCTTTTCAGGGTGGCAGACTGCTGTGCTGCCCCTAGGAAGGCCTACTTGATGGGAGAGGGGAGAGAGCAGCCTAGTTTCCCTCCACAGCAACTGCCATGTCCCTCGCCTCCTAGCACACAGCCTTTTGAAAAAGCCCAATGAGGAGGCCTCTGCTCACCTCATTCAGCACCTCCTCTGCATGCTGCTTCAAATGGGAAGGCAGAGGCCCTCTCTTCGGCATGCACATTGCCTACCGGGACACGCAGCTAATTGTCCCAAATGGTGAATTGGCTGCGATGATTTGTCTCACAGCCAATCTCTTGGGGATGACATGGAAGTTGAGGTGTGGTGGGGGAAGAGAGATGGAGGAGGGGCAGCCAGGAATGAACACCTGCGGAGGGTTGGCTGGGGCAGGAGGGCTGGGGTGAAGCAGGCAGGGGAAGGTGACTGTGGCCAATTGTCCTTTCCACCCAGCTCCAAAGGCCAGTCTTTGGCAATTGTTTCCCATATGATTTGTAAACAAACAAATCCTCATTGACATTTGCACAAATATAAATAAAAATATAGAAGAAGAAATATATTGCTGGTCAAATTTATTTAAAGGAATACATTGCAAAGCTTTAAAAAGTCAGTCTAAATCAGGGGCATTCATCAGCTGTTCCAGAAAGAAAAAGATATCTTCTAAGTATCTTGCATCTCAACAAAATCTACAAAAAAAAAAGATTATCAGGCATTATTTCAGAACTTTATGACTAGACTAGGCTTGCCTGCCTATTTCATAAGTTAGATCTACCCATCCCACAGCCCCCCCCCCAAAATAGCTTTTTTGTTCTTCGGGAAGGATAAAATCGGTCATCTTGGAATAGTAGTATGAGTAGCCCACAAGCATATTCTTCTGATGTGAAATGTCTCAACAGGACTTACCAATCAACAAAACAGGTTTTTGCCTCCAGTCTACATGTTTTCCACAGGAGGCCACGTGCCTTGGGGGTGGCTTTCAGGACTCATGGTCTCCATAGGGCCTTCAGGACTCATAGGTGGTGGGATGCTCTCAGGACTCATGAGTGGTGGGATGCTCTCAGGACTCATGGGCCATGGGAAGCTCTCAGGATCAATGGGCCAAGGGTGATGGTCAAAATCTATGGGCTCCTCAGGCCCTGGAGGCCCTGGGGGTCCAGGAGGCCCTGGGGGTCCGGGAGGCCCAGCAGGACCATTACATGCTAGTTCTAGTAAAGCCTTTATTATAGGGTCAACTATCTCCTTTGGACAGTGAAATCCGGGATTTAAAGGTGGGTTTTGAGGTGCATCTCCCTGAGTTGGGTAGCTTGGATGTGATGGATGAAATGGGTATGGCTGTGGTTCACTAATTTCAATTTCTGTAGGGAGGGCCTGGAAGAGAAGGAGAAAAATGAGGAAAAAGTAGAGTAAAATGAGAAAAATGAGACCAGAAGTTGTAGATATAATCATTTTACAATATTTCACTATTTGTGATAACTGTTTTTTATGAAATCAGCCCATCACCAGCACTATTTACAGAACTGATTCCCCAAGTCAAATCAAGCCAGCCATCAGCAAAGATTGCAGCCCATCACAAGAGCACCAAGCAAGAGTTTTCCTTCCCTTTAGCCATTTATCTGGAAGTCCATATGGAAAATCGGGTCCCCAGTTTTAAGTTTGTTTAGTAGTTCATGGGATTGTAGAAGCTGACCTCCCCTCACAGGCTGTTGCCCTCCAAAACTTAGTGACATTGACCCAAATCCACCTTTGGAATTTTTTTACTTTGAAACCTCTGCTGTATATATCAGTGTTATCCCACCCTGGCAATTGTAAGATTTGTGGATTTCAACTCCTAGAATTCCTTAGCAAGGCATGCCACACGCATCTTAAAGTTGTCAAAGTTGGGAAACACTGCTCCATGGTAATGAGCAGGAGGATCTGGTTGAAGTCTCTGCAGGCTATGAACTCCCTACATGGACTGAACATTTCTTCTCTTTCCCTCTCTCTCTGTCTCTCGGATTCCTCCATCCCTGCCTCTATTTGCAGTGTGGGGTCATAATGCTGACTTCCCTCACTGAACCTTCAAACAAGAATCTTGAGAAAATGAATGTTCTGCCCAACCCATTCCATTAGCAGCACATGACCTCCTGACTCTCCAAAACTTTGCAGTTATTTTTTTTCAAGCAGTAAATGAATGCTACCTACTTCTGACATACAATCACAATAGGTAATATGGGTACAGTACCTCAAAAGGAGCAATGATGCCCAAAAGACAAGCAAGAACAATCACAATCTTCATTTTGTTGGATAAACCTGTAAGAGGAATTATTTATTAGTTATTAACAGTTAACTGAAAGCCAAGTAAATTCATGCTACTCAAGAAAAAAATGTTGGTCTCCAAATGACTATTCGAACTCTCTCCTACCATGGGATGGACATCTGGAATTTTGCTTCCCAGATGTCATGGCTCTATCCAATTGTGTTTAAGAAAGTGAAATAATCATGTGTTGATTTCTAATAAATATCAATGATAAAAAAGTCTTCAGTGTTCTCTGGAAAACATGCTAATTATTTTAAAAGCAAATGTAAACATTCATCCCTCCCATTGGCTGTATCAGAGTCTGAACTGAATTTCCTGATTTATATTTAAGAAAAAGAGGCACTGGAGACATTAATGATCTTGAACAATGTGGATGCTTTACAGTTTTGAGATTACACCCTTCTAAAGCTTTTGGGCAAAACCCTCTCAGTGGCTGCATTCAGAATATGGATCCTCTTGCTTCATGAGAAAACAATTGACTTTCTAACAGACAGAGAAGAGCATGGGTGCCTCAGCGACTGATTGCTTAATACCCAAGCTTTATCTGACTATGAGCATTGAAAATAAGCTATTAATAGAAAAATTACTATTTTATGTAAACAATTGAATGCTCCTCTTTACTCATCATGGTAAAAAGAAGAGTTAAAATATAAATAGAAATAAGCACTACTCTCCTCAGATGATATGTCTGACATTATGAACTTGGAATGTAAATGTGAAGGAATAAATCCTTCCCATACATGGAACTTTTGCTCTTCTAAAACCGTGGCTGACTATTTGATCACTTTAAAATGAATAATGTGTTTCTTATACGAGATGACCAAAATATTAGAAGAAGCAGTGCAATATAAAAAATTGTGGTGCAAAGTAGCTATAAGTAAATTGATTTCAATGAAAAAGTTAAATATCTCAAAGCGATCGAAATTCACAAGCTAATATTTTTGCAGCTCTTCATATCAGTAAATCTGTTTGCCAAATAATAGCGGAGGTAGCATTAAAACAAATGTATTTTGACTTACCTTTTCTTTGCGATGCAGTTTTCGTCCTACTCTCTCTGAGTGATCTTCTGAGGTGAAGTGGCAATGCTTATATACTCTCTGAAACTTCCTGGAGTTAGGTAGATCATCTAACCACACATCTTCTCTGCTTAGAAGATTTTCGCTCTGATCTCTTGCAAATACGCACGTAATAATCTTCAAAAGTGCTCTATTTTGAAATCTTTTGTGGTTTCCAGAAGATGGTTTTGTGGCAAAGTTGGACAAGGCAGTTGCTGTCCCTGGGAGCTGTCATAAAGTGAGCTCCAGGCAACCAATCCACAAAATGCTCACCAAGAAAATTCTATGGTAAATGTCTCAAACAGTATAAGGTGCCCAATGATAGGACAAGAGGAAACCCAATTGCTGGGTAAGCAATTGTACAGAGATATATTAGATATATTATTCAGAACATGATACGAGGAAAATAAATAGAGTGGCCAAAGAACACGATGGCTGGACCCCATCAAAGCGGACATCAGCCAGAGCTTAGAGAAACTCAAAGAAGCAGTGCAAGATAGTCAGATGTGGAGAGACCTGGCCCATAAAGGATTCCCAAGAGTTAGACTCACTTGAACGGATAACATCATCAACATCCTCCTCTCTAGACAACAATCCCCATATGGGATTACTTTGTTCTTTTTTTTTTACAGAGTAATGAAAATGTGGCATATAAAGTTTATAAATAAATCATTCTGTTTATTCCTCAAAAGTCCAAAATTCCAATTTCCCTTTATAAAAAGAACAGAAAAACATATACAGATTTTGAACAAAGTTATATACAACAATCAAAGATAGAAAACCAATTTCACTGGGAAAAAAGTAAATGCCTAGTTATGGATACATCCCTCTTTCCACAACACTCCTAGAAAATCTAAATAACAACTGTGGTTTCTCTGCCCCATTCTAGTCTTCATCATCTGTTTGTTCTTTATTATCACTTTGTTCCCCTGTTGTGTCTCATTTTGAGAAGTGTAAACCTGCAAGTCTGGTTCACACAAAGAGGCCTATTTAGTTAAAGTCCTGGAGCTGTGATCCACCAGGTAAGTCACAAATGTTGAAGATCAAGGAACTAAGGCTTTAATTCCTCATTAAGCTGAGCAAGTGGTTTGGCTTAACTTAAAAAATGAGTGAATGCTGTATATTAGTGCTTGCGCTTATCTTGGCTTTTTCTTTAGAATATCAGGCTGTTTTTCTGGATTGTTTGGTATTCTTATGATTATAAATTCTCCCTTTTTACTTGCCTTGTCTGAGGAAGAATCCATCCTCTGACTCAGAGTATCATCCATTTCTTCATTGGACACCACAGTTGGCCAAGATTTTTGACATTGCATAATGTCCCCAATTACGTGAGCTCTGCTTCAGAATTCATCTTTTGTTGCATGTATGACCTGCTTTTCCTCAGACGACTCTAGCTCACTTACATGGGGTTTTCTCCTCATTTTTCCCATAACAACACTGTGAGGGAAACTGATCTGAGAGTAATTGGCTCATATTCACTCTGTAAACTCTGTAGTCAAGTGGGGAATTGAGAATAGAATAGAATAGAATAGAATAGAATAGAATAGAATATCTTTATTGTCATTGTGTAACTCACAACGAAATTAAGTGCTGTCCACAGTGCACACTACACACAAGTAAAAGCCACAAATAAGAACATATATTATATACACACATCCTTCACATTCTATTCACCATTGTGCTGCCCCTGATATTGCACTTCAATGTTGCAGTATACAGTGGTATTTAATATGGTTATATAGCTCTGGGATAAAAACTATTTTTCAGCCTATTTCTCTTTGTTTTTATTATACTGTACCGTCTGCCAGATGGTAATAGTTCAAAAAAAGAATGTTCAGGATGAGATGAGTCTTTAAGAATATTTTGAGCTTTCTTAAGACAACGGGAACTGTACAGTTTGTCCAGGGGAGGGGGAGGAGAGAGCAGCCAATAATCCTCTGGGCAATGGTAATGACCCTCTGGAGCGCTTTCTTTTTAAAAAATATATATATTTTATTAATTTTTTACAATATCAATCTTTAGTGTTTGATAAACAATGTGTTGTCTGGGTTCATATGTTTAACAACAATCAATAATAGTTAATTTATATGATTCCATAATCAACATACTAGCTAGTAATGCATTTTCTTGATCTTCTCTTCTTCCAATAATAATTTCCTTTTGCCAACATGGAGTAAGTACAATTCTTAGTATTTTCGATACATACAAAGTTGATTGAAAACATTTTCTAGTGTTTATACAAATAACATCAACATCAGTGTATAACATCTTTTCTAATAAGCTTATGTTTCAGTTGTATTTGTGAAGAGTTATTTTATTAAATCACTATAGGCCCTGTTTTTGAAGTTCTTATTTAAGCTTAATTTCCCCTCAATATTCAAAACATTCTTGTCAATTATAATTTTCTTAAAAATAATTACATTTAAATGTCCAGACGTTTTGTTCACGTAAGCCATCCCAGTATTTTTATATTTCTCATCTCACAAAAGAAAAAAATGCTATACAGTGCTACTTATAAATCACATCCCTCTTACTATAGGACCCATTTATATCCAAAAATTATCTATTTTTTTAGCCATATTCAAGCAAGTGTTTAGTCATGTAGTACTCCATCTGGTAAGTCAAGTCATCTGATCTCTTGAATCTAACTCTAGCCTTCTTCTTTTGCGCTTGAGTTTCTCTAATCCTAGTTTAGCATCTCAATCTTCAATTTAATCCCATCACTAAAACACTCATGGCATTGATATGCATGTGGTTGCTGTAGTAGTAAATTCTAAAACGGGGTAAAAAGTTGGATTAGTTGGTCTTCAGAATCCCTTCCAATCTATGATTTTACGACTGAACCTCAATTTTCCCTCCTCCATATTTATGTTGTGCTTTGATATTATCTCTAATGTTAGTCTAGTCTACAGAAAAAAAAACCCTTTATGAGCCACAGTGCAATAAAATGTTGCTGAGGAGATCTTCACCTTTCTTAGATATTGCTTTTGGGTGAAGAAGTGACATCATACATACGCTGCACTTGATAAGATTGTCTCAGAAGTTTTGTTTATCCATCACCTGTGGAGAATTAGGAAGATTATACAGCTTAATCCAGCATTTTGTCTTCCGTTTTCTAATTGCTAAGAGAATGGATTGGATTAAGATGATCAAACTGTGGGAAACAAAAGAATTTCTACACTTGTGTTTTTAGGCTTTAGGACCAGATTTTACCAAAGCCTGAATATTAAGAGATTGTGGGCTGTTTCAGATTTGCAGCTCATTGGGACAAAGAAGAATCCCTGCAAAATGAATCAGATTGAGCCATTTACAAATGATGTGCTGCTTTATAACGTTGCAGCAAGTGGGGGTGCAAAAAAAGATGTATATTTTTCTTTGTAATATACTTAATCACAGAAATAATTCAGGGCCTCCCAAATCAAAGAGCTCCTTCACTGGGAATCCTTATCTTGCTTAGGCTCAATGCCAATCAAGGGTGATGTCCTTATATGGACATTAAGGAAAGGGACTAGTAGTTTTCTCTAATTTCTCTTCTCTTCTCTTCTCTTCTCTTCTCTTCTCTTCTCTTCTCTTCTCTTCTCTTCTCTTCTCTTCTCTTCTCTTCTCTTCTCTTCTCTCCTCTCCCCTCCTCTCCTCTCCTCTCCTCTCCTCTCCCCTCCCCTCCCCTCCCATCCTCTCCCACTAATAGTTGGACTCATTTGAAGAAAGCCTTAATGCAATCCTCAAATGGCTACATTCTGCAGTACTACTAAAGCTATGTCAAAAGAAGTCTAACATCAGCTGATTATTGGGTTCTCTTTGAATACACCTGCAGAAAATACTTGTATGGAACAGAGCTATTCCTCTGGATCCTTTTGGATATGATTTTAATCTTATGATCTTTCAAAAGTGTGCTACACCCATGTTGAAAAGCAGCTCAAACAACAGCTGACAGTCCCAGGCATATTGTGTCACAAAGCAGTAGGGAAAGAGGTCTCCTGCTTCATGGTTCCAGCCACCAGCGCTCAGCTGTTATTCGCATTGATCCATATCTCTGAGGAAGAGATCAGATCTGAAACTTTACTGGAGAGGTTAAAGTGCTGGCCTAGAAACCAATTCTATCCTCCCTTAGCCATAGACTGAGTGTGGGCCAATACCTCTCTCTTAGCTCAATTCACCTCACAAAACCATTGTGGGGAAAATTGGCAGAGTTGGCAGTATTATGTTTATTTGCGTCTCTGAGTGACTTATGTAGTAATAAAGGTGGGATAAAAATCTAATAAATAAAGGATCAATGAAGTAGAGAGATTGCACCCACAGATATCTTCAGAGGTGACCAAGAGGAAGTAACTAATGAAAGTATGACACTATCCTAAGGCAAACTCTGCTCCTTTTGAAACACTTTTTTTAAAAAGGGTGGCACTCACAATGTTGTGCTATTTTTGTGATTTTAAAGAAATAATTGGATACTGCAAATATGTCTCTGCTAGCACTCATGGCAAAGCTGCCGTGGCTTTTTGTCTGCTTGGTGATAACCAACCAAACATGACAGAAAATTAAAGATTCTTGGGCCTCTTTCTGCCATGGGTAAATGTTAATGGGCAAATTACTTTAGAAGTACCGTACTCTATCCTTTCCCTTTTGAAAAGCAAAACAGGAATGCAAAAGTCAGAGAATAATAGAATGGATAAGAATGAATAAAATTCATGTCATAAAGCATGAAGGGGATTAAAGATAAATGAGAACAATATTTAGAAATAATTGAAAATTGTGGGAAGCCACTTGAGTTTTTAGGGCTTAGGGCTGGATTTTGCTAAACCCTGAATATTAAGTGATGCTACAATCCCCTTAAAGTCTCAGAGGAAGGAAGACTTGCTTGGACTTCCAAACTTTAAGATGTCTAGTACGATTTGATGAAGTAAGAGGTCAGACCTCCTTGGAAATGATGCACTGTTATCAGTTCTAAACAAAAATCTGTATTTCACTCAGTTACATGGAATACTGATGTTCCAGATGGTCAGCTCAATAAAACTCATCGGTCAATTTAGACTACACCATATAGATTTGGTTGAAAGACAACACAGATTTTATTTTCCTTTCTCCAACATTCCCAAGTACCACATAACTTGTAAAACCTTCCTGGTTCAATCTGCTTCATTTTACAGGGATTTATTTTATTTTATTTTATTTGCCACAATGAAACAGCCCACAATCACTTAATATTCAGGGTTTAGCAAAATCCAGCCCTAAGCCCTAAAATCTCAAGTGTAAAAATTATCTGGCTTCCCACAATTTTATTATCTTAATTCAAGAAGGCTCCGTTCTCTTAGCAAATAGAAAAAGGAAGACCAAATGCTAGATTAAGAAGCATAATCCTCCTAATTCTCCACAGGTGATGGATAAACAAAACTTCTGAGACAATCATATCAAGTACAGAGTATGTATAATGTCATTTCTCCACCCAAAAGAAATATCTTAGAAAAATGATGATCTCCTCTGCAACATTTCATTGCACTGTTGATCAAACAGTTTTTTCTCTGGACTAGAGTAACAGTACAGGTAATATGAATGGATATGGAGGGGAAAAAGTTGATGTTCACTTATAGAATTATAGATTGGAATGCATCCTGGAGAACAGCTAACTCAACCCTTCACCCTATTTACTACAACAGCATGTATATCCTAGATCAGACCTGCGGGTTTTAGGGCACCTAGACTTCATCCAGCCCTTGGCTGTCCCTGTCCCAGCTGCATGACATTATTCAGAAATTAGAAATCAAATTTAAATAAGCACATCACAGGAGGCATGAGTTGGCTCTGGCTCTATGTAGCTGGCTGGTGGATCAGGGAGGGCAAGGCAAGACAATGCTTTTTTGTGCCTGCCCATTGCCTGGAGCAGCCTGAAGAGTTTAGGTGACGGAGTTTGAGGACATCAAAATAGGTTACATTGATTTGGCCCTCCACCACAGTCTCAGTGTGACTCCTTGAGAAAGGCTGCTCCAGGCAAGGGGTGAGTGCATAATTAATTACCCACCCCTGTGCTACATCAGGGCCATGAGTATTCTGGTAATAAGATTTAAGATTGGCTTATTGATTGATATACTGGTCTAGAATTCAAGAGATTAAAATATCCAAATGATGATGATGATGATGATGATGATGATGAAGTTGGAAGGGACCTTGGAGGTCATCTAGTCCAACCCCCTGCTCAGGCAGGAAACCCTATACCATTTCAGACCAATGGCTGTCCAGTCTCTTCTTAAAAACTTCCAGTGTTGGAGCATTCACCACTTCTGGAGGCAGGTTGACTACCGAACTTGAAGCTTGGAATTTGGACCAGTTCCTCTCTGCTCAGTTTCCCTCACAGTGTTGTAGTGGGACAAAATGAGGGGAAAAACCCATGTAAGTGAGCTAGAGTTGTCCAAGGAAAAGGCAGGTCATACAAACAATGAAAAATGAATTCTGAAGCCTTAGGAAAACATGGAAAAAATCATGCAATGTCAAAAATCTTGACCAACTTTGGGTTCCACTGAAGATGCTGAAACTTAGATGATGATATATCTAACTCAGAGGCCAGATTCTTCCTAGAACAAGGCAAGTTTTATTATCACAAGAATGCTAAACAAACTAGAAAAACAACATGATTCTTTAAAGAAATAAACCAAACCAAGCATAAGTCCTATATGATTAAAAACAAAAGTTCTATGAAGCCAGGATAACAATATGACTTAGACAGAATCATAGAGCATTTTTAATTCACCAGAATCTTAGTTAAACACACATGTCATAAACTGGTATTAGAAACTTCTATGAATTAAACACCATCCATAAATGAAAAGGAAAGTATTTCTACAATCAAACTTTTTATATCTTTTCAGTTGTAGCAAACTAAAATTGTGAGTTACTTAGATGAGAATGTGTGGTGTATAAATTTAATAATAAGATAAAATTATGGTACATACTGGCCTGGAGAGTTTAAAGAAATTCTAGGGTTGTAGACTAAATTGGGAGAATGAGAAAAAAA